>NC_056735.1:1386797893-1386842893 GCF_019279795.1 Protopterus annectens | reverse complement strand
AAATTTACCTAAACAGCAGAGGCCTCCAAAGCAGACACCCAAGCAACCGCCACCTCATGACACACGACAGGCAACACATAAAACACAAAATCAGTGTGCAAAGCAGTCACAGCCCTTAAGGCCAAATACAACACCAAACATACTTGTCATAGGTGACTCCATAGTCAGACACACTAACGTCCCACTCACCAGGCTGAACAAGGAGAGGGTCACAGTAAGCTGCCTATCGGGCGCTAGAATCCGCCACATAACACAAGCACTCGGGTCACTCCACAGCAAGTACAAATATGACACAGTCATTGTCCATGCTGGTGTGAACGACCTGAGACGTACCTCCCTGGACTACATGAAAAGAGACATAGAGGAGCTCTCTGATTATGTAGCCCAGGCAGGTATGACCCTGAAAAGTAAGATGAACACCACAAAGCACAGTCCACTAACCAACGAGTGAGCAATCTTCGTTTATTAATAGAACCAAGACTAAGCGCTTTCGCCAGCAATCTGGCTTCTTCAGAGTCGTTTTCAAACACATTTCCTTTTAATTTATATCTCATAAGATTTGATCTCATTGGTTAAAACTAGTGCCACCTACCAACATGTATACATAATTAATAAATTAAAAACAAAATCTACAACACTGCTTATACATATTCCCTACTCTCAAAACTCTTTAATTCTCCCCTGTTTTTCTTGTAAAAAATATATTTATAAAATATATATATACAATTCCTTTATAATCAACTATATATACATTTAAACAAATATATAAAAATATGTATTTAATTTCATGTTATTCTTTGTATATATATATGTATACAATGTATATGTTGTACAACATTCATCAACATTCACATACTATAATATTATATGTTCAAATTTTGAAAAATGAAGGATTAGAGAAAAGTGGTGAGGTACGATTAGTATTGAAATATAACCACAGGACACCAGAGTTGGTGGGGATTGTGAAGGGTATATGGAAGTATTCTCTAAGTGAAGAGATCAAAAAGATTTTGGGTTCAAAACCGGTGATTGTGTACAGTAGGGGAGAAAATTTAAAAGGTATTTTAGAAAAAAAGAAAAAGAACAGTTTTAAATTGGTTATGAAAAAGTGTGGGTTTTGCAGATGCTGCAGGTACATCAATGAGAGTACATATGTGTGTGTGAGTGGTTATAAATACACAATTCCCTGCCCTGGACAATGTAATTGTTGTACCAAGTATTTGGTTTATTTGGCATCGTGTACATCTTGTGATTCATACTACGTGGGTAAGACCACAAGGAGGTTACGAGACAGGGTTGCAGAACATATTAGATCAATTAAAAAGAAAGACATGCACAATGCACTTTATTTACACAGTATGAAATGTACAGATTTTAACAAATTTGTATTTTTTGTCATTGGACGTGTTGCGGATTGTGGTGAAGGTGGTGATATAGTCAATAAGGTGGGGGCGTTAGAAACGGAATGGCAGATTAGGTTAGATGCTTGTAGGTCCTCAGGCCTGAATGACTATATTTCACTTAAACCAATGTTGAAGCTTAGGTCCCAGCAAATTTAATGTAAAGTATTATGAATATAACATTTTATATATTTTTTATATATTTCAAAATTTGAACATATAATATTATAGTATGTGAATGTTGATGAATGTTGTACAACATATACATTGTATACATATATATACAAAGAATAACATGAAATTAAATACATATTTTTATATATTTGTTTAAATGTATATATAGTTGACTAATCATAAAGGAATTGTATATATATATATTTTATAAATATATATATTTTTTATAAGAAAAATAGGGGAGAATTAAAGAGTTTTGAGAGTAGGGAATATGTATAAGTAGTGTTGTAGATTGTGTTTTTAATTTTAATTAATTTATTAATTATGTATAAATGTTGGTGGGTGGCACTAGTTTCAACCAATGAGATTAAATCTTATGAGATATAAACTAAAAGGAAATGTGTTTTAAAATGACTCTGAAGAAGACAGATTGCTGGCGATAGTGCTTAGTCTTGGTTCTATCAATAAACGAAGATTGCTCACTCATTGGTTAGTGGACTGTGCTTTGTGGTGTTCATCTTACTTTTCTTGACATCTGCCCTTGTGGGTGTAATTTTGTAGGTATGACCCTGAGCAGCATCCTTCGTTCACCGAGAATGATGCCACAACATAGAGACAAGATGATCAGCTTTAACAATTGGCTTAATTTCTGGTGTCATTCAAAGGGGATCCAGTGTCTGTCTGCCTGGGATGACATGCTTGACAAGCCACGCTGCTTCGCAAGGGACAGCTTGCACCTGTCACCCCTGGGATTCCGGATATTGGCTAAGGCTCTTGCCACCCCCATAGTGCCTTTTTTAGGCAAGGCTCAAATTCTAAACCTACCACCCTAGAAAACAAAAATGGGAAGAAACTAAGGGTAATGCTGATCAATGCCAGAAGTCTAAATCTCAAAATGCACGCACTCGAGGCCCTTCTCAGTATGGAGAACATTGATGTCTGTGCTGTGACTGAAACCTGGTTCAAGGCTCCTGAGAGCACCCCGGCACTATCAGGTGTTACCTCATATCATGCGTTCCGGCCCCAAAACCCGGACCACACCACAAAAGGAGGGGGTGTATCCATATTCATCAAGGATACCCACACCTCCAGGTTGGTGGCAACGCACGAAGCATCGGAAACCATCCAGGTGCAATTAACCATAGGCAAAACTGCTCTACAATTTGCAGCATGCTACAGGCCACCCTCTCAAACTCAGGAACCCCACACAGCCTTCCTGAAGATACTGGAGGGTATAAAAGTATCTCCAAACACCATTATATTGGGTGACTTCAACTACCCGAATATAGACTGGGAACATTACTCAAGCCCAAACTTTCTAGCCCAAAGGTTCCTGGAGTTCATAAATTCAAATGCCATGGAACAACTAGTCACCGTTCCCACAAAAGGAGAAAATATACTAGATCTCATCATCATAAACATGGGGACAAAATGCTCCACACCGGAAGTATATCCCTCATTGGTGAGATCAGATCATAAACTAATCTCACTGGATATCCACATCCCGCCCCACCCCAAACAAAAAGACCACAGTGAAGAACTTCTCTAAAGCAAACTTTACACTACTCAAGACTGGTGTGGTATCCTTCAAGGCCTCGAGCCAGTGGAAACCACAACCCAAGCTGCGGAAGCCCTTACAAATGCCTTCTATGAACACCTCCAGGACTGCATGGATCAGGCAATCCCTAATAAAACCAAGACTCTTTCCACCAAGGGCAAACGTCCAGTCTGGTGGACCCCAGCCATAAACAAACTTTACAATAAGAGGAGAAAGCTGTTACATGATAGAGCAAAATCCATAAAAGAGAAGACACCTTTGATCATTATTAGTAAAAAATACGAGCACTCATAAAATCATCCAAGGCCAACTTTGAGAGAAAAATTGCCATAGATTCAAAAGACAATCATAAGGCCTTCTTCAGCTATGTTAGAAACCTGGGTGGAAACTCCCAGATATGCTCAAAATTAGTCCAAAATGATACAAAAATCACTGAACCCACAGACATTGCCAACATACTGGCAGACAGGTTCAGTGCAAACTTCACCCCCCTCCCCCCCCCCAAAGGAGAGGTAACTATCCCAGCGGGGGGCAGCCTCCCAGACATCTCCAATGCGCAGGTGAAAGCTGCTCTCTCTAAAGCTAAAAACACAGCATCAATGGGACCGGATGGTGTCCCCGGCTGTGTGCTACACGAACTCAATGAGGAACTAAACCCGCACATAAGGCAGCTGTTTAATCTTAGCCTTACCACAGGATACGTGCCCAAGGAGTGGCGTACGGCAACTGTGGTCCCACTCCACAAAGGCGGTGCCTCTACGGACCCTGGTAATTACCGCCCATAAGCTTAACAAGCCTGGTCTGCAAAGCTATGGAGAGGATCATAATGGAACTCATAAACAAAGACATAGGGGACTTGCAGACATTGGACCCGACCCAGTTTGGCTTTGTCAAGGGCAGATCATGCCTTTTGAACTTGGTCGACTTCTTTGAAACAGTCACCAAGTCCATTGATGAGGGAAAGGCAGTCCATACAGCCTACCTTGACCTTGCAAAGCTTTGACACAATACCCCACTCGGGTATTATAGAGAAACTTACCAGCTTAAATGTAAACCCATATGTCACAAGATGGGTTGCAAACTGGCTAAAGGACAGAACCCACAGGGTTAGAGTAGCTGGCGCCATGTCAGACTCCAAGCCGGTCACAAGTGGTGTCCCACAGGGCTCAGTCCTTGGCCCCGTGTTGTTCGGCATCTACTTCTCAGAAGTACAGGCTAACATAGGAGGACTATGGCTGACAAAATTTGCAGATGACTGCAAACTGGGAGCCATAGTGGAAAGTACATTGGACACAGATATCCTTCAGAGGGGTCTCACGGAAACTGATAGCTGGTGCCAGAGCCATGGCCTGAAGTTAAATGCCAAAAAATGTATAGTCATACCCTTCGGGAAAAACAAGGTAACCCCAAGCTACCATATAGGTGGCAATCCACTAAGCACAGAAGAGGTTATCAGGGACCTGGGGACCCAGGTTGACAGTGGCCTTTCTTTTGACACTCACATTGCTAAAGTGGTTAGAAAAACCTTCTACATTGCCCACCTGATCATGAAGGGATTCACATCCAGATCAAGTGAGGTGATTGTTCCCTGTACTCTTCACTTATCAGACCAATGATCGAGTACAATGCCCCATTCGGGATGTATCTCACCCGACACCTGCAGCAATTGGAGAGACCCCAGAAGTTCCTCACCAAAAGGATAAAGGGACTCCAAAATCTGTCATATGCTGCCAGACTGAAGAAACTCCAGCTCTATTCAGTCGCATACCGTCTGCTCAGAGGTGACCTGTGCCTGACATACAAGGCCATGTGCAACCGGAATTTAAGGACATGCCCCACCTCGAAAAATCCAAATCTACCAGATCCACTAGAGCAAGCGACTTAAACCTTAGCACGGATATAAATAGGACATGCTGGAGGGATAGATTTGTCACCCAGAGACTCCCTATGTTGTGGAATAAAATCCCGGTCCATGTGAGGCAGAGCACCTCGCTGGCTCTGTTCAAGAGAAATCTTGACCGGTGGATGGGAGATCGTAGGTTTACCCCGGGAATCATCTCTGTGTCACTGCTGGACAGAGGCACAACAAACTAATGGGCACAGTATTTTTTAACATAAGGGGTGGCGTAAGCCACAAAAACTCTGGGCTAGGCTTATAAATGCCTTAGGGCAGATAGCCTAGTATAAACCTATGAACCTAAACATAAGATAAAATACTGGTGCACTCTTTTTATATGTACAGGTGAAAAAACAAACTACATAAAGGACCTTCTCTGTTAGTCCCACAAAGATTTTAACACAGTCAAAAAGTGTTTTCAACCAGCCTCCTTTTTTATGGATTCCCTGTGTAAAGTTTCCCTGTTGTTTTAGGTTACTCAGGCATGTTTTCTCCTTTGCTGCAGCATACTCCTCAGAAATCCTGTTTGAGGTAAAAGGTCACCCTGCACTGAGTGGTTCACTTCTCTAAGGAGGCCACAGGTCTCTTTTTATACATCATTTTAATGGAATAATTGCTCATTAATAGCAACTCCTTAAGGAAACTATTTATGTAGTTTGCTTGACAGGGGCACAGAAAAATAATTTTCTTGGGTGGCGAAAGCCAGGGTACCTTCTTGGCTAGGTTTGTATAGGCCCTAGGGCCAATAGCCTAGTACCTACCTATGAACCTATAATACAAAAACGTATCTCACTGTCCTAAAGTAACAGCACTATTTTACAACACTATTCCATTTACGTCAGTGTTACTTCCATCATTATGCTTTAGCTTTACAACATTTTGACACACTGTCGACACCTGCCACATCGTGCTGCATATCATCTCCCAGCCTAAAATTCTCAGCACTTGCAGGCTGCACTGCCACAGTTATACGCTGAAATGTCTCTTCAAATTGTGCAGGCTCTTTTTCACTCTGCAACCATAGCAAATGTTTGTACCCCTGGGGCTATTTAACACTATTCCTTGATCTGTGTTGAACTCACTCCCTAGGAGTGTGTTTGGTAGCTGCTCCCCAGGTTAGGTACAGCTGCTTCTGTATGTTTATTCACTTGCCAGTTCTTTCCCCATGCTGATAAAACAGCTTTTTAAAATGATTACCTTCTTCCCACTGCCTCCACAAATTTTTAATGTAGGGAAACATTTTCCCTAGTGTTCTGTTATGTGCTAAACTGGGAATTAATATAGCAGGATAAAGTACCATTTCCAACACAGTTGTACTTATACATAATGAGATATTCTCCCATTTGTAAGGGGTAGACAGCACCTCATTGGAAATGGAATTAACATAAAATGAAGACTGCAGATATGTCATGAAGTGATGCTCAACATCAATTTAAGTTATATATTTCCTGTTTCAGGGGTAAGTTAACGTCTCTCATCCTTATTCTGCAATGAACCTAATTACTGCTGGACCCATCTTGTCAGAATTTGGTCAGAAATCATTTTAATCTTCAGCATATTTCTCCCTTCCCTTCTTATCTTCCCACCTGATGCCTGTAGTGACTGAATCCCCCACCACATCAGCACCCCTGTCTAGTTCCTAAGCTATGCCCACCTTACTTCCTGTGCTCCAAATACTCTTATACTATTCCTGACTACCCTATCCCCCAACTCTCCTTTCAGCTTCTCTACTGGTTAAATTCCTCCCCTTCCTTCCCTGCATGTGTACTATAAGCTCTATTCTCTCTCTCTCTCTTGACACTTACCTCCTAGTTGACCAGCTCGGCTCTACTTCTCCTCCATCACTTGTAATGTCTGTCTGCCTAGCATGCTGTTCCTGAATCCCCTCATCTGACTGCCTTCCCTTTTTTCTCTTCTCTTGTCTATTTGCACCATGCCTATATTACATTCTCCTGCTAACTTCCATTGTCCTCCTGTCTATTGTATTAATTTGCATGACTTGGACTACCTAAGCCCATCTTCTACTGTCCCCTTCCTACTTCTGCCTCCTTCCCTCTTGCTGTTTCCTCCTTTTTAGTCCCAATATGCTCTTTCTCATCTGAAGAGCATAAACAACTGCACTCTCTAGCTCCCAAATCCTTCCCTGAAGTGGGTCTATATTATAAAGATGAACCTTCAGGTTGTCGAACTCCTAAACGTCGACAGCTAAACAGTGAAAGCTGAAGACCGCGAACAGCCACTTTTGCAAATTTTTTCACAGGGAAAAAATTCACTTAGCTGTTAACAGGAATTTGCCCTTTTCCCCAATGTAGAGTGATCTTGGAGTTGGTATATTTAGTTAGGAGGGGTGGGGGGCACAGACCTCCACTTGATTAGGGTTGAAAGTTTGTTTTACTGTCCGCCTGTCCAGCAAATTTTTTCCCTGTGAAAAAATTTGCGGAAGTGGCCGTTTGCGGTTTTTGGCTTTCCCTGTTTAGGTGTCAATGTTTAGGTGTTCGACAACCTGAATGTTTGTCTTTATAATATAGATCCCCCCTGAAGATTCTCCAGTAGCCTGCAAATGATACATACTAGCTGTTCCAACGCTCCCTAAGCTAAACATCTGCTCCAAACTGGAAAATCATCATCTACTCTTCTCTTCTCCTCTCCTTTCAATTGCCTTGTTCTCTTCTTCCATTCATACCCTCTTGCTCTACCATGAAATTTTCCTGGATTCTTAAATACTTGTGTTTTACAGACAGCTAAATTCTCCATGCTACTTTCCTTTAACCACCTTGTTTTTTCATCTTTTAAACCTTTGCACTACCCATTTGCACTGTATTCTATTACATGTCCTGGTTTATCATAGTATCCTCTCTCCCTACACATGCACTCAGACACACACACACACACACACACACACACACACACACACACACACACACACACACACACACACACACACACAATACACAATACACAATACACAACAGTATTTACAATATCTTCCTACACCAAAGATACCATTGTAAAAAGGCATGCGTTGCCCTTTTTAACTTCTCTGGAAGAGAAGAGAAGATAGATAGGTGAAAAGGATGCAGGACAGGCAGGGTATTTATAATATACTTTGTAACTTCTCTAGAAGAGAATATACTCAAGTAAAAAGGGCTGAGGAGATCTGAAGCAAGAAAAAAAATCACTAATGCTTAAAGAGTAAACACATGATCGTAGCCAGAAACATATAGGTTACTAGAATCACTATCAAGAAATAACTCTGGCCATCTTTTGACCTGAAAAAAAATCCTTTTGGGCAACTGAGGGATCTATAAAGAACAGCAAACATACAGTACAGCTCAACAGATAGTGTAAATTCACAATCCCTATAACCATACTGCTCAACCTATAAGTACAGGAAATCTGGACAAAGACAAAAATAATGCAGGGCCAAATGCCCAAAAATGGGAAAAATATTTAAATATTGGTCTTATAAATTAAGAAAGTTGATACACTAAAAGTTGTTGCATTACCATGCATTTTTGGAAGGATATGAAGTCTGAAACTCAAATGTCTATTATTATTTAGTGACATCAATCTGCACTGATTTACCAGAATATCACACATTTTATGAGGGCCAGACCAAAAATAAGAGGCAAAAATATATTGATTCTGTGAAAGTCTGGGCAGTTGAGAGGTATGCCTGTTTGCATCTTAACGGTGTCACTTGTTAATGTGCATCACAAATGGCTAAAAGCACAAACCCACAGTAACATACAGACCAAACATCAGGCCTTCATTCCCCTGCAAAAGACATAAAGAAGAGGACTTGAAGAAATCTGCTTATAATTAGTCAGGTGATGATTAGAAGAATGTAGATGGAAATGTTGTTACAGTACATGCTTACATGCCGACTTCAGTATTGAGAATGAGCAGCAAACGAATTCCTGGATGTAACAGAGTCCACGCAACCTTAAAGCTAGAGTGTCACAGAAGGCTTCAGAAGTCAGATTCAGTTTATCCTTAAAGATATGAGTTCAGCAGAAAAACTATCAGCAAACCAGGATGACATTTTTTCCACAGATGGCCACAAATTTTATGGTGTTCCTAGCTACTTTCTATGACAATGTACGACTTCAGAAGCCAATGAGAAAATATTAACAGCTTTCCATAATGTTTTCAAATGCATGACATCTGTTTACTTTTTGGCAAATAAAGACTGAAGGAATCAGACCTTGGACTATAGGAAGCAGTCCTCTGCGCTAACTGCGAGATGAAAGATCAATCGATTTAGTTAAGCAACAAACATTTCCTCAAATAAATGTATACTATACTCATGGCCAAAATACCAGCATTAATACATTCTAGCCCACTATAATGAGTGTCTCTGAATTCAAGAACTTTAAGTAAGAAGACAAACCTATTAAAACTATATGGTAAGCACCCAAGAATCAAATGCAACATTTCCAGTCTCCATATAGCCTCAGTTGTCATTTATGCCAATAAATTTACTCCAGTCTAAGCAATAGCATATACCAAGGTACAACAATCAGCATCAAATATAATGGAGAATGTAAAAATAAATGGTACTTTTCCGTTAAACCCCTACCACGCGTCTCGCCGTGACTAAAGATGCAGCGGAGTCACTTTCTATTCACAATACTCTCTCTTAAGTTACTGGTTCTTACTCTTACGATATTACAGAAAGTAAACCTCACAGCAGCCTTTCTTAGCAGACAATTATAAATGTGCTGTATTTTAACAAATGGAATATACTGAATACCATTTTTTACTTTGAGTTCAGTTTGTTTACACTGAAACAGCCAGACTGAAATTCTTTTTTACCTCAAAGGAAGTCGATATGCACAGTTAGGAATTACTTAGACTGCAGAAGAAGCATTTAGAGTGATTTGTATGTTTTAAGTTTGAAAGTTTTTAACGGTAAAGAGGTGGCAGTAGGTAACGTTGAGAATACAAAACAAAATTTCCTCGCTTCACTCCCGAATCTGCTGAAAGTAGTTTCTCTATTAACTCTAGCACCTTTCCTCTCCGTTGCACAGAATCATACAGGTAATCCACTTACAGCTACTGATTAATTTCAGCTATACAACTTTTAAAAACGACTTGTCAAAGTCTTTCGCCAGAATTAACTACGCCCTTTGCAACACGGTGATTATTTGTAAGTATGAAGGTCAGAGAGTTCACAAGCAGTAGGACCCTCACTGTAACTAGCAATTAGTTGGAGTTCATTAAGGAAGGGTATTGATATACATTATTATCTGAAAGGAGAAGAAATCTCATTACTTTATTTTCTGTCTTCTGAGGTTGAGCAGCATTTCTATGTGTACTTAATGTAATGGCAAGGAGCATAGTCAAGGCATACAGTTACTAATTCTTTAGCTTGATGACGCGTGGTAGGGGTTTAACGGAAACGTACCAAATAAACCATCTAAGTGGAATGTAACATGAATAAGCTATATAATAAATGAAAAACAGCTAATTATGAACTAGAATATATCAAACTCTTCTCACATTGAAAACCTGTCAAAAATCTCCGCAAAAATCTGAGAATTGCCATAAGGAAGATCACAGTGGAACACAAATTAAAATTAGCAGTCAAAGATAATGGTAAATTGTTCTTTAACTGCATTGGGTGAATAAGAAATAACTCTCAGCAATGCCCTGAATTAATGCATAAGGGTATTACATACTACAGCCCTAAAGATACTGCTAAAATATTTGTAGATAAACTGTCCAACTTCATACCATAAAGCAAGGCCATAACTAGGGCGGAGTAAATTCAGAGGTGGCCCCAGTTAGAAGCTGCTAAGGTACACAACCAGCATTCCCTGCAGCTCTGAGTGGAGGGTGCCAAATGGGGTGTTGTCCGAGGCACTAGTCAACTTAGCTACAGCTGTGCCAGAAGCAGTTATTGAAGTTACACCAGTTCTGCAGTCCTTTCCTCCCCTCAAGATTATTATGGAACATAGCTGGGAATATGTGTTTTGGGAGTGTACCGAGTAGGCTATTTAAAAAAAAAAAAACTCCCTGCAGAGTACTTTGTCAGAAATACTGGGTGAGCAAATGGCTATAAATAAGGATATGACTTTTTGGAGATGGGACACAGGATCTGAATTGTCTAAACATACTAAGGCCTTACTAAGTTTAATTCTACCAAAAAAGCAATTACTAGAAAATGGAAACCAAAGTTTAAACCAACTGTATTTAAAGTACTGAATATTATTCAACTGATAAAAGAACTGGAAGGAGGATCTTAGAAAAGGAAGGAGCAAATTAAATAGAAATAAATGGAAATTGTGGAAACAATACATGTAGAACGATGTTCAGGAGGAGGAGAAGGAATGAGGTTTAAGGGAAGGCAGCAATTTATATATAAAGTTGGACTGGTGATAATTACAAAGAAAGAAAATATATGCGCTGTATACTATATGCAAATGGAAAATGTTAATATGGTTTACTCATTTCTGTTAACATATGTTTGCCTATGTCTTAAGTGATAATTTAATAAATGTGTTTTAAAAAAAAGATAATTATGGAACATGTCTTAACTGCACTCTTCAAAGTTTACAATACCACATCTATGGGCCTAAATAGTATATCTGGCTACTTAAACAACAGCACCAGACATGACCTCTTTGAACCCCTCTTAAAACTGTTTAACTTAATATAGCCACAGGATATGTTCCTGAGTTATAGAAAATGGCTGTTATAACCCTCCGTAAAGGAAAACATCTATAGTCAATTCCTCCCTGGTTAAATCCGACCACAAACAGATCACCATGGAAATCTCCATCTCACCTACAATCCCTGCTAAGGTGACCACCCTGAAAAACTTCTCTAAATCCGACTTTGGGCACCAAAAACAGAGGTGGCTAACTTCCCAGCACCCATGCTAATGGAAAATAGCTGCACAACTGCAGAATCACACATCAGTGCACTGTGCGCGCATGTACACCAATGCATGAACCTTGCCATACCAAATAGAACTAAGATGTTCTACTCCAAAAAAGGAAGCCAATCTGGTGGTCCCCAGCCATCAATAAATCTACAATAGAAGGAAGAAACTGTTACAAAAAAAAATAAAGTCACAAGACTGGAAAACCTCCCTTATCAATCTCAACAAAAAGCTGAGATCCCTTATCAAATCCTCTAAAGCCAGATATGAAGGCAGAATTACGGCTGACACCAAAAACAACCACAAAGCCTTCTATAGCTATATTAAAAACCTCCAAAGCAATACCCAGATTTGCTTTGAGTTATCGCACAATGCCATCTCCTATACTCAGCCAACAGATATAGCCAACATACTGGCTGACATATTCAGTGCCAACTTTACCTCTCCCCCCCAAGGGCCCTATCACAATACCAGAAGAAAGTCTGGTACCCAGCATTTCTGCGGCACAGGTAAAAGCTGCATTGTCCAAAGCCAAGAATACAGCATCCATGGAACCTGATAATATCCCTGGCTGCGTCCTACATGAGCTACAAAACTAACTGGGACCACATCTTTGTGCCCTGTTCAATCACAGCCTTACCTCAGGCTATGTCCCTAATGAATGGCGTACTACTACAGTCATCCCGCTCCATAAAGGGAGAGAAACTACAGACCCTGGTAACTATAGCCCCATTAGCCTGACGAGTCTGGTATGCAAAGCTATGGAGCACATCATCATGGACCTGCTTAACAAAGATATAGGCAATCTCCATACTCTTGACTCCACACAGTTTGGCTTTGTCAAGGGGAGATCCTGCCTGCTGAACCTGGTTGACTTCTTCGAGGCAGTCACCAAGGCTGTGGATGAGGGTAAGGCAGTGCATACAGCCTACCTCAACCTGGCCAAGGCCTTTGATACCATTCTCCACTCAGGTATCATTGATAAACTTACTAAACTAGGAGTCAATCCTTACATCACTAGGTGGGTTGCAAATTAGCTCACAGACGGGACCCACAGAGTGAAAGTTGTGGATTCCAAGTCAGACTGTCGACCAGTCACAAGTGGAGTCCCACAGGGCTCGGTCCTGGGCCCTCTCCTGTTTGGCATCTACTTCTCAGAAGTCCAGGCCAACACAGAAGGAAAGTTCACAGATGACTGCAAGCTAGAAGTAATTTTCAACTCCCCAAGTGATGCAGACATCCTACAAAAGGGCCTCTCTGAGACCAATGACTGGTGTTGGAACCATGGCCTGAAGCTTAATGCCAAAAAAGGCGTTATCATCCCCTTTGGAAAAAAAAATCATTTTCCATGAATTACCATGTTGATGGGAGTCCGCTGAACACTGAAGGGGCTACAACAGTTCTGAGCACCCAGGTCGACAGCCACCTCACCTTCGATCACCACATTGCCACTGTGGTCAGAAAGTCCTTCTACGTGACACATCTTATAACCAAAGGTTTGGCATCCAGGAAGAAAGAGGTCATCATCCCTCTCTACTCATCCCTCATTAGACCAGTCATTGAATATAATGCCCTGTTTGACATATACCTGACCAGACACCTACAATAGCTGGAGAAGCCACAAAAAGTACCTCACAAAAAAGATCCTAGGCCTTAAACACATGTCATACATGGACAGACTCAAGAAACTTCAGCTGTTCTCAGTATCTTATCATCTACTTAGAGGTGACCTCTGCTTGACTTACAAAGCCAAGTCCGACCCAGCCCTACTTGAAATGCTACACCTAAAGAAATCCCAATCCCCCCGTGTCACACGCTCCAGAGATTACAACCTCATTACCACAATTAACAGAACATGCTGGTGGGACAAGTTAATTTCCCAAAGACTGCCATTACTCTGGAATAAGCTTCCCATTCATGTCAAGCAGAGCACCTCACTGGTCCTATTCAAGAGAAATCTTGACAAGTGGATGGGTAACAGAAAATTCATCCCAGGGATCCCTCCAGTTGCCCTACTGGACAGGGGCACTGTGAACTAACATCAGGTGGCACGGTGCCTGGGCAATTTTTTGGGACTAGGCTTGTAAAGGCTCCAGGGCCAGTAGCCTAGTACACACCTATGAACCTATGAACATGTCATGAAACTGCAGTTGTTTAACATCATACACCATTATAGTAAATGTCCTCCTCTTAACTGATGCATTATTCTTTATTCTTTGGATATCCTACAGAGAAAAACCTAATGTCTGGCCAGTATACCAAAGCCTTTACACTTTCCAGACATCGTACACCGGACGTATGTCATACATGCAAGGCATACAGTACAGAAAAGTCAATTATCCGAATGTAGATTATCCAAAACGTCAATTATCCAAACACAGCCTTCCAAAGTTTGTGGTTAGGAAAAATCATAAACTCTGAATATGTAAATATTATACGTACTTGCTTGTGCGTGTTTTTTGAGCTTGTAGCCCATTATGGTCCACTGGAATAGCTGAATGGTTGAAAAGTGTATGCATGCAGAAAACACAAGATTTTAGAAGTTTTTGTATCCAGTTCAATGTATGTTTGATTATCCAAACTACCCTAGATCCCAATTAGTTTGGATAATTGACTCTCTGCTGTACACGTGACCTACAGATGCCTAATCCTCAGAACTGAAGTGCCCCAGGAGAACCAGAGCAACCTCAGAGAAACAATAATATGCCCATCCAGGAAAGGAAACAGAAGGAGACAAGGATGGACGAGAAACCCCTCATCCAGTAGTAGGGCAACAGAAAATAATAATGGGCAGGAGGAAGGGACAGAATACTGCAATGTACTGTTATGGTAACATCTTATACAACCGTACTATGTCCTTCCTTATCACTGCTGCAGTATTCGTTACTATTAGGGTATAAATGCTACTGGAAAATATGCAAGACGAATGGCAGAGGAGCCCTCCAGAAACACGTGGATAGCCCTGGCATATCCTGCCCTGGCCCGGGAAATAACATCCAACTTGTAATGTTTGGTAAAAGACCAAATAGCAGCTACCCAGATGGACCCTGTATCCACCCTTGAAAAAAGCATCAGAAGAGGCTACTGCCCTGGTAGCAGAAGAGGCTACTGCCCTGGTAGAATGAGCATAAACATAAGAGGAAATCTGCTCGCCAGGAATAGAATAACAAAAATGGCCTTAAAAATCCAGGAGGAAATGGTTTGCTTAGACACTGCCTAACTCAATTTCCTGGCATGAAAGGTTTCCTGATGCATTTTGTCTTATCAAAGTATTATGTCAGTTGTCTATGTATATTCCAAGGTGTCTAGTACCCTCTCAGCAGAAGTCTGTGGAGAAGGAAAAAAAAAGGAGGGAAGATGAATGGACTAATTCAAGGGCAAATTATTAATCACCATGGGCATAAAAAAGGATTGATATGAAGAGACACCCTATCCTTGTGAAAAACCAAAAAAGGAGGAACAGCCATGAGAGCCTGAAGTTCACAGATGCAAGAGCCGCCAATAATGCAGCATTCCAAGTACAAAGCTGCAAGGAAGAAGAAAAGGCAGGCTCAAAAGGGGACTGTCAATTTTTCAAGAACAGAATTAAGGTCCCAAGGAGGAGGAATAGAGTTTCTTGGAGGCCTAATATGAAGGACATGTTTTAGAAATTGTTTGACTTCAAAACTAGAAGCCAAAGGGGGACTTGGATGCAGGCAGGCAGAAATGGCTGACGAACCTTAACAAAGGAATATGCCAAACCAGCACTGAGCATGTTCAGGGAGGATATCTTTGACACATAGCAATATGCAGAAATGCAGATTTTGTAAGTGGTGTAGATATATCCATGTAGGTCCCTACACAGTGGTCCACAATTTTGATAGAACCATATCATGTCCCAGGAAGGTTAATTGTAATACTACTCACATAGCCATTTTAGCTTCATGCGATTCTTGCAATGTATATTATGTGGGTAAAACTATCAAAAGCTAAAAGACAGAATATGTGAGCAATATTATGATACCAAGACAAAGAAAAACACCAATGCCCTCATTAGTCATACTACCATCTGTCCCAGTTACAGAAAGTTTACTTTTTTTGCTATTGCCACAGTGATGTCTGTTCGACTTGGGGGAGACATTGAGACTTAGCTTGAGCTCAAAGAACTAGTTTGGCAATTGAGGCTCAAAGCCTGTTTCACCAGGGTTAAATGACTGTTTCCATTTCTAGTGTTTTAAAGATGAAGGCTGCTATAGGTTAATCATTTTATCGTGTTTATTCATGTACAGATTAAATATACAATTTATACATACTTATTTATATATGTATTTATATATATATATATATATATATATATATATATATATATATATATATATATATATATATATATATATGTGTGTGTTTGTGTGTGTGTGTATGTGTGTATGTGTCCCACATGATCTTTTGCAAGACCCTGGGAAGTCGAGAGAGACAGAGAGAGGGAGAGAGAGAGGTGGATAGGCATACAGAAGCATTCCCTTCCAAGCAAAAGACATGGTGCCCACTCTCCAAGACAGAGGGTTTAGCACTCTGGAAAAGAACTGCGAAAGTTGTCTATTTAGATAGGAGCCAAAAGGATCTACCTGAGGAGTAACCCAGCCGTGTACAATGTCCAGAGACACTTCCATGTTAAGCATCCATGAGGATGTGCCCTGGACCGGCTCAAAGAGTCTGTCTGCCACTACATTGTGCTCTGAAGGAATATAAATTGTCTGAAGAATCAAGTGATGGTGGACTGCAAAATCTCAAGCCAGAAGAGACAGGGTGCAAAGAATGTAAGATTTTGTGCCCCTTGCTTGTTGATGTACCAGATGACTGTAGTATTGTTTGTAAATATCGTTAGAGGACCTGGAACCCAAAGGGAGTGAAAGGCCAAAAGAGCTTGCAGTAGAGTCCTCATGTCTGATATTGATATGGTCTGTCATCTGTTCATGGGACCAAACAGCCCAGACATTCGGGTTGCTGAAGGAGGCTCCCCAACTGTGATCAGAAGTATCTGTGTAAAACTCCTAAAGCAGGCAGAAGAAACTAACAAGGCAGACCTGGATTTAGGGAAATCTGATGAATCCACCAGCAGGGCTGGAGTTTGAGACAAGGTAAAAGAAGGACTAGAATTACAGAGCATGGCAGTGCTGGACCCAAAGCGTCTTGAGATAGCACTGAAATTTTCTCATGTGGAGTTATGCAAAAAGAACTATGGGAACGATGGATACCACATACCCCATGGCTTGGCAAAATTCCCTTACAGGAAGGACTGGAAGACGAAGAGAATGGAAATAAGCAATCTAAGACAGGATCTTGGAGGGCATAAAATAAGCCAAAATTGGGATGGTGGGAATTTTACAACACAAAACACTTGGTCCTGAGAGAGAGAGTTAACATGGAATTTTTAAGATTGAAAGGTAACCCCACACTGTGCAGAAGAAACACAGTGATGTTTGGATTTTGAAGCAGAAGCTGTTGAGATGGAGCTTGAATCTGAAGGTCGTCTAAATAAAGGAATATCTGAAATCCCTGAAGTCTGCAGAAAGTTATCATGGGGGCCAGGCATTTGGTGAATATCCCTGGAGTTGTAGAAAGACCAAAAGACAAAGCAGAGAACTGATAATGAAAGGCAGAGACAGAGAAACATTAAAAAAAAAAACTTCCATTAGAGAGGGTGAATAAGATATGGAAGTGTACTTCAAATCCAGAGATACCAGAAAAGTTTAAGGAAGCAAAAGAAGAAAAATGTCTGAAGAGATAATATTCTGAAGGAAAGAAACTTGATAAAGGTGTTGAGGAAAGATAGATCTAGAACAGGCCTCCACAGTTCCTCTTTCTTTGGAACCAGAAACATTCTGGAATAACAACCTTTTCCCTGTTGCGACAAGGAAACAGGTTGGATAGTCCCTTGTTCCACCAGACCTCACAGTACCAAAAGAAAATGGCAATGGGGAGGCTGAGGAAGGTTTGAAAATGGTGGAATGGACTTCCAAGCCATAAAATAACAGTGTTGGTTGATGGAAAAACCTATGCATCTGTGGTTATCTGTTGCTAAACAGGACAGGAAAGGACAGGACAGGAAAGGAAAGGAATGAACAGGACAGGAATGACAGAAGAAGATACAGCTGCCCTAGAAGAGACATCAGCTGCATCACAACTGCATTTAATGGAATGGTGAGCTACTTGGGAGGCAGAACTCAGAAGAGAAAGAGCAGAATTCTTACTGTCTGAATGAGGCATGACAGTCAAAACACCCCCTAGCTGGGACAGAAGAGTGATGACATATCTAGTCCTGTGGGTCTGATAATTATTGGCCCTAAAAGACAAAGAATACACTTTTTCCCATACCTCTTCACAGCACTGCTGTCCTTGTCTGAAGGTAAAAGCTTGGAAGAAGAAAGCAGTTTGGATACCTTACTTGTGGACATGGAAACAACAGTAGGATCAGATGAATGACTTTTATACAAGTATTTATGATAGTCACCAAAGTTATAAAATCTTTCTGACTTCTTAGGGGGCGGAGGTTGAGAGTCAGAAGCCTGAGAAGCTGCTGAAAATGTATCTGAAAGGGCAGCTAAGACAGGGCCTGCAGATTTTGTTTAACAGTATTTTAAGAGGAGAAGGAGGAGATGTGTCAACATCCTGGTAGAAAGCAGTGGTAGCTGTAATACCTAAAGAGCGATCCATCAGCTCCAGCTTCATACAGGCCCATTTCAATACTAAGACAGGGACTGCAGAGTGTCTAGGTGAGTGCATTTGCAAGAGTTCATAATATCCCTTTTGAACCTCAGAAAAGTACAGTTGTGTACACTTACCATAAATGTAGATGTTTGAGTGTACTCACTGTTGCAGTCATTACATTTGGGTAATCTGCTGGCAGGTTGTCCTCAGTTGGCCTGATTAACAAAGTCTTGGGTCCTGCGTCAGATGCTGTCCCTTCTTCCATGACGTCAGGTCGTCAGGGGTATAAAACATGCAGCTGACCCAGATGTCAGGTGACCCCCAAATAGGGAGCAAAATATATATATATATATATATATATATATATATATATATATATATATATATATATATATATATAAATGTAAAACACAATATGCCTCCAAACAAAAGCAAATACACCAAAGAGGCTTTTAAGTGTAGTAAAAGAAAGGAGAGGCATAGTAAGAGAAAAAACAGGGGGCTGGAGGGAGGGTAACCAGGACTGCAACAGTGAATACACTCGAACATCTACATTTATTGTAAGTGTACACAACTGTACTATGTTCTTCGTGTTTCACTGTTGCAGTCATTACATTTGGGTAGATTCCCAAAGCTATGGTTGGGAGGATGGATTTATACAGCATTAGGTCCGGCTAGAAGGCCCTGCAAAACAGCAGTGGCAAAGCCAGCTCTGGATTTAGAGAAAATTAGTAAATGATAGTGCTTGGTGAAAGTATGAACTGAACTCCAGGTAGCAGCTTCTAGAATATCCCTGGTAGGACCACCTCTGAGAAAGGCTGTAGAAGTAGATGCAGCCCTGGTGGAATGGGATCTGATCCCCTGGGAGATAGGTTTTCCATGGTACTTATAGCAGAAATGAATACAATGGCTTATCCATTTGGAAATAGTTTGCTTTGAAATAGCCTTTCCCTCTGCCCCTGCAGCAAATGCTACCAGCAGTTGTTCAGATTTTCTTCGAGATTTAGTCCTGTCCAAGTAAAATGTAAGTCGTCTGGTGTACATCCAATGAATGCAGAATCCGCTTCCCCTTGTTCTATGGATTGGGAAAGAAAGTTGGCAAATGAATGGACTGATTAAAAGCCACACTGGATACCACATTGGGCATGAAGGATGGGTTGGTCCTGAGTGACACCCTGTCCGCATGAAAGATGATGAAAGGCTCCACTGCCATAAAGGGCCTGTAATTCAGAAATCCTTCTAGCCAAAGTGATTGCTAAAAGGAAGGCTGTTTTCCAGGAAAGAAAATTTAAGTCTGTAGTAGCAGCTGGCTGGAAAGGAGGTAGAGTGAGTTACTCCAGTACAAAGTTAAGGTCCCAGGCAGGGGTTGGAGCTCTCCTGGGTGGCCTCAGGTTTTTGGCCCCTCTGAGATACTGCTTTAGCAGAGGATGAGAGAAGGGGGGGGGTTCTGTGTTGTAATGAGCTGAAATGGCTGAGGCATGAATTTTTATGGAAGAAAAAGACAGGCCCTTGTGAAGCATCTCAGTTAAGTATTGCAAAATCTTAGGTAAATTGGACACTGCTGTGCTCATCCCTTGAGACTGATTCCAGGCACAGAATCTTTTCCATTTGTCAGCATAAGATTTTCTAGTACTAGACCTTCTTGCCTCCAAAATGACATCCATCACATATTTGCTGAAGGATGCTAAGGGGGAATTTAAGTGATTAGCCAAGCTGCAAGATTCAAAGTTTGGAGCTGAGGGTGGTTGTTCTGCTGAGAGAGTAAGGAAGGTGTCTGAGGCAGGTGCCATGGAGGAATTTGTGACAGATTGTGTAGGAGTGGGTACCAGTGTTGGCAAGGCCAGTCTGGAGCAATCAAAATAATTTTTGGTTTGTCCTGTTTGACTTTTAGTAGAACATTGGAGAGCAGAGGCAGAGGGGGGAAAGGCATAGACTGTTAGGTTTTCCCAACTGAAGGACAGTGCATCCACTTTCCAAGCTTTTTTGTGAGGAGTTCTTGTGCAAAATTTGTCCAACTGGTAGTTCTGAGGTGAGGCAAAAAGATCTATGTCTGGGCTCCCCCATTTGCGTGTTAACATGTTGAAAATCCGTGGTTCCAGTTTCCATTCGTGTGGGTCCATGAGATTTCTGCTTAGTTCGTCTGCCAAAATATTCAGCTTTTCTGGCAGGAATTGAGCTTGTAGTTGTACTTGATAGCTCAAGGCCGTGTTCCACAATGCCATGGCTAGTCTGCAGAGGGGTAGGAATGTGTACCCCCCCACCCCGCTTGTTTATGTAACACATAACTGTGGTGTTGTCCGTCTTTATCATTAGTTGTCCTGGATGAAGGTAGTCCTTGAAGGCTGTCAGTGCATTCTGTACAGCTAGCATTTCTTTTTGATTGATATGAAGGTGCATTTGATTTGGGCTCCATTTGCCCTGAATGCACTTCCCTGCCAAATGAGCCCCCCATGCATAGTCTGATGCATCTGTAGTCAGGGTTTGGGTGGCAGGGGGTGGTGTGAATGGCAGTCCCTTGTTTTGGTGGCAGGCCTCTGCCCACCATAGGAACTCTAGTTGCAGGCAAGGTATGATAGGAATCATTGTTTCCAGGCTGTGACAATGCTGACTCCATAAACTTTTTAAGTACCACTGAAGTTTCCTCATATGCAGTCTTGCATATGGAATTAGAAGAATGCAGGAGGCCATGAACCCCAAGGCTTGCAGTATTTGTCTTGCAGATAGCAGGGTTTTTGTGGCCACCTGTTTGAAGTAAGTTACCAAATGAATTTGCTTTTCTGGAGTAAGGAAAGCCATCTGGGCAGTTGTATTCAAGCTTGCACCTAGGAATGTAATTTTTTGAGAGGGTACCAGTTGTGATTTCTTTTCGTTTATGGTGTACCCTAGACAAGTTAGAACCCTTTTTACAAACGCCAGATGTTTTAGAAGAATGGCCTTGTTTTCTGCCTGAATTAGACAATCGTCCAGGTATGGATATATTTGAATATTTCTTTGCCTGCAAAATGCAATTACTGGAGCCAGCACTTTGTAAATACCCTGGGCGCAGTAAATAAGCCAAAGGGCAGTGCAGGGAACTGATAATGCAAATAGCCTGCTTTGAAGCGTAGGTATCTTCTGTGAGATTCCCTGATTGGGATATGCAGGTAAGCCTCTTTTAAATCTAGAGTTGCCAACCAGGCATCTTTGCCTAGCATAGGAAGTAACTGGTGAAGAGTCAGCATCTTGAATTTTGGATTGTCCAGAAAGGTGTTTAGAGTAGACTGGTCCAGAATTGGATGCCATGATTTGTCTTTTCTGGGTACCAGGAAAAGTCTGGAATAGAAACCTTGTCCATTTTCCTCTTCTGGTACCAGTTGAATAGCCCCCATGTTTAAGAGGGAAAGTACTTGTTCCTGAGCCTCTGCCCACTGATTTGGGGGCAGGTCTGGCCATCCATTTGGATTTGGCAACATGTGGAAATGAAATCTGTATCCCTGGGACACTATATTTAAAACCCATTTGTCCTGGGTTATAAGTTGCCAGTTTTTTGCATGAAGAGCCAGTTTTCCCTCCAAAAGGGGCGGCTAAAAGGCAAGTGCTTGGTAATTTTAAAGGAAAGTCATTGATACTGTTTACCATAGGGAGGTGTCTTGTTGTTTCCAGATTTGGAAGCAGAGGCACCTGTTAAGAGAAAAAGTTTTAAAACATACTATTATTTGTCTCTTTCTCCCATCTAGCAAAATGAATATGCTATTTGCTGAAGCGTTGGTAAGAAAAGGTCATTGAACCATGTTTATTAAAGATGGGCTTTACCTATGATAGATGTAGTTTGCATATGAACTTGAATAACACCTGTTTTCTATACTTCTGAATAAGAGTTAATTTATTAAGGCAGGTTCTGGAAAATTCCAGCTACCACTGCGGTTTTGAGGTAAACGTTCTACACTAACTGTGGTTTTGAGGTAAACGTTCTACACTAGCTGTGGTTTAGAGGTAAAACATTCTTTTCTGAGGTAAATTGTGATCCTAGATGTTTTTCATAGCCAACTGTCAACTGTTAGAAATGTAACAAAAGCTATTTTGGCTAGTAACAGGAAAGTATAAAAGTTGATGTCAGTAACCAAGCTGATCAGATTGAGATCATCTTGGCCAACATGCTGCTGTAATCTGGTTAGCTCCAAATAAAGAAGTTTTTCATCACCTGAGGCAGATGTGACTCGCTTGAATTTTTTCTTCTGACATTTTGGTCCTTCGGACCAGAAACCTCTACGATGATACGGATCAGACCGACAGAGAGACCGAAAAACCTGCGCAGGTGAGGGTTTCTCATCTTAAGATTCCCTCGACGGAAAGCCCTCCGACTGATTTGTCGTTGGAAAGAGGCCAGCCGCTCTCTGATCCCTATCTGAGGGACGGTTTCCGAACCAAAAGGGGAAACGGAGTCTCATCTGGTTCAGGTAGGATGAAAATACCTTTTTTTCTTTTAATTTAATTTAACCTTGTCGACAGGGGGTTTATTTTTAGTTAAGGGTGGGTAGGAATAATTGTTATTGTTATTTTGTTAGGATCACCGTTAAGATAGCCCCATTTTGTAATAAGCCCTGTAAAAATAATATTGATGCAGTCCTAAAATATACAATCCTAAAATAAGAAATCTAGGAAAACATGGGTTCAAGTTGCTGCAAGTGTGAGAGTGATGCCTGTTTAAATGTTGATGCTAAGTATATGAAAAGTTTAAACAAAAATAATGTTAAATTTTTGAGAAAATGGAAATTGAAATATGATTTTGATGGTACACTGAATAAGAATGCCTGTGCAAAATTGGTTAGAGATTTGAAAAGAGATGCAGGAACTAGAACTAAAAAGCAAAGACAATTGGGATTTCCCCAAGCACAAAAATGGTTAGAAGAAGCAAATAAACGAGCTATAAAAGAAAAACAGTGTCAGGAAAAAGAGAAAATAAATCAAAAGGGATCACTGGTGCCAAGTGGAAAAGTAGCTTTATTTTTAGATAAAGAGGATGAGCACACAGTTTGTGCAGTACAAAGGCAGGCAACCGCCCCACCGTATGGTGAAATTGATGCTGCCATACCGGGGGAACCTCCTCAATATCAGTCTGAAGATGTGGGATCTGTACAGCAGGGTGAGTTATTAGCTGCTCAAGGAAATGTTGTGACCCCTCCAATTTACCCACAAATTCCCGGAGTACCTAAAGTTGCTTTGCAACAGGTAGACCAACCTATGCAGTTAAGGTCAGGACCAGCAGGGCAAGGACGTTGGGCTATTAAATTTTCTGACCATTCAGAAGCTCTTCCCTTAATACAAGTTGCAAACCCACAAGCAGGAGTTGTTGGACAAGAACCAACTATTTTAGTTTATCGTCCCTAGGCTAGAGAGGATATAAAACGAGCTACGGATGGTATTCCTCACCCCCAAGGTTAATTTTCAAAAGTTTTCTGAGGACATAGTTGGTATGCGTTTAAGTTATCATCTAAATGGTTTAGAAGTAGAACAAGTAGTGCGACAAATCTTAGGACCAGATTGGCACTTAGTTTGTGGTACTTGGACATGTAAGGCAGATGACGGCACTACATTAAAGCATAATTCTGGGGTGTTAGACACACGAGTCAATGATCTGTTAAAGAGAATTTCTGATAAGTGGTGTCCAAGAGCAGACTGGGCAGTAATAAATCAGTGCATCCAAAATGATGATGAATCTGTGGATCATTATATTGTAAGACTGACAGAAGTGTTCAATAACCATTGTGGAATGACAATTCCGCAGGATCAAACTAATGATAGTCCGTATGAACAGCAATTGAAAAATGCTTTTCTTAAAGGTTGTAAGGCTCCGATAAGTAGTTTTATAACTAAGCACATGGTAGATCATAGAACATGTAGACTGCAACCTTTGTTTGAATATGCACGACATGCTGAGTGACATTTTAATCTAAAAAAGAAAAAGAAAGTAGAAGTGTTGGCAGTAGGGGATGATGGTGGGATATTCCTAGTACAGGACCAAAGGGGGCAAGGGCGCCGTGGTGGCGTAAAAAACGTGGGGGCCCGCAATGGGACACGTTAAATAAACCGGGTGGACATTCAGCCTATAGGGAAAGGTTAAAACGTGGAGAATGTTTTAAATGTGGTAGACGTGGGCACTTCGCTGCCAACTATGAAGAGTGGCAACATCCACACAGCTTACGAACAAAGGCTCCGCATGACTATATGATAGTAAAGAAAGGCGCCATCTTCATTATGAGGATAATGAAGAGGCAGACACTCTCTACGATGAATGTCAGAAACACTCTAATGGAAGGGCGGGATTGTGACTGTGAAGTCATAAACCTGGCAAATTTGGGTATTGCTATGCATCTAGATCAGAAACCCATGATAGAGTTTTTGGTTGAGGGACAAAAAGTGGAGTTATGTGATTCAGGTGCATCGTACACTTTGGGTCCAGCAGTTCTGCCTCCGAACTGCGAAACAGATGAGTTTGTCCTTGTAAAAGCGGCAAACGGGAAATTTATAAGGAACCACTGTCTCATCCTCTACTGTTCACAGATCCGCAAACAAACCAAACTGTTAGGTGTAGGGTAATTATATCAAAAGTTTGTCCAGTTAATTTGCTAGGAAGAGATTTGATGCATGTGTTTGGAATAGCGGCAATTCCCACACCTAAAGGTATTGAGGCAAAAAGGTTAGCGGATGGCTTAGTAGTACAGGAAGTACAAGACTTGTTTTACTGGTATAGCCTAGACTTGATTTCAGACGGCCCGGGGAGGGTTGATACAGAGTTGATCAATCTAGCTCTAAGTAAATCTAGGAGCGGGTCACCACAGGTTGCGGCGCACTTACATTGTACTATGTTCTATAAGGCCTTTGGTCCGGATAAAGAATTTGACTTGATTTCAGACAGCCCGGGGAGGGTTGATACAGAGTTGATCAATCTAGCTCTAAGTGAATCTAGGAGCGGGTCACCGCAGGTTGTGGCGCACTGTCATTGTACAATGTTCTATAAGGCCCCTGGTCCGGATAAAGAATTTGAAAAAGAATTCTTTAAGCACAAATGTGCAAGGATAATTTTGAATGATATGTTTTGGGATACGCAAGGTAATACAGTAGTAACCTGTACTTTGACTAAGGAAATGAGTTCTTTATATCGCTCAAGTTATAGCCCACATATCTCAGTTACTAAAGCAGTGGGGACACAATGGGTAGATTTGGCGAAAAAGGTAACGATTTGGAACACAATGTCTGAAAGTCAGTTGAAAGATCAACAGATCCAGGTACAAAGATTAAATTGGGTGACTTGGGCACGACCAAGTGTGCACCTCAGGGATGACAAAACAGAAATGGCATGACAAATCCTCCTAACTCAAGAGGAAGATAGTGCGTTAAGTGCCTTGCCTGTAGATTTATGGTCAAAAGGTAAAGGAGATGTAGGATTGATGAAAACAGCAGGTGAAGTTTGTATAACTGCAAAGTCAGGTTTTAGACCTCGTAAGCACCAATATCCACTAAGTAAGCAAGCGGAGGAGGGAATTAAGCCAATTATTGAACAGCTAAAACAGGTAGGAATTCTTGTTGAATGCACAGATTCACCCTGCAATACTCCGTTGTTTCCTGTAAAGAAACCGGATGGGTCATGGAGGTTGGTTCAGGATTTACAAGCAGTTAAATTCAGCTGTGATCCCAAGAGCACCGGTGGTCCCTGACCCCTATACATTACTTAATGATTTATTACCTCAGCACAGATATTTTTCTGTCATAGATATAAGCAATGCCTTTTCCTCCATACCACTACATAAGGAGAGTAGATTTTGGTTTGCATTCACTTATCAAGGTAAAAGATACACCTACACCAGATTGCCACAGGGTTATTGTGAGAGTCCGACAATATTCGCACAAGAAATGGCTGCGAATTTAGCTCAGTTTGTTCCCCCAGAGGGAAGCCAGGTTCTGTTGTATGTAGATGATATTTTATTGGCCTCACCCAGCAGGAAAGTTGTAGAAGGGATACCCTTGCCCTTCTTAGTTTTTTAGCTGAGCAAGGACATAAAGTAAATAAAGAAAAGTTACAATTGTGGAAAGCACAAGTAAAGTACTTGGGTTACTTAGTCTCTCAGGAAGGTATACAATTGGAAAATAAAAGAAAACAAGCAATTCTTGAAGCACCTATGCCTACGACTAAGCGGGAGATGATGTCGTTTTTAGGTGTGACTAATTTTTGTAGAAGTTGGATTCCTAATTATGCTGAAGAAGTAGGGCCATTGACCGCACTGATATATGACACTCCCATGGCAGCTAAAAGTAATATACAGTGGACAAATAAGGCAATACAAGCATTTAATAGAATTAAGCAACTGATAGCAGGATCCTCTGTTTTGGGTTTTCCGAACTATTTTAAGCAGTTTGTACAAATGGTTGATTGTAAGGGAGGATATATGACTTCGGTTCTGGTACAAGTACATGGGGATAAACAGAGACCGATAGCTTTTTATTCCTCCAGATTAGATCCTGTTGCAAGGGCATTGCCGCATTGTGTTCAAGCTGTAGTGGCAGCCGCCATGGCAGTACAAGCCTCAGCATCATTAGTTTTGTTTCACCCATTAAAATTGCAAGTTCCACATTCAGTAGCTACTATATTTTTGCAAGATAAGATAACCTTTTTATCTCCTAGTCGACATTTGTCATGTATGACAGTGCTGCTGACACAGCCCCATATGACCATAGAAAGATGTACTACTCTTAACCCGGCGACACTTTTGCCGACTCCAGAAGAAGGTACTCCACACGTTTGTTTAGAGAGCATTCATGACAAAGTACTTCCCCGACCAGATTTAACGGATATTCCGTTGGTATATTCTGATCTCGTTTTGTTTGTAGACGGATCAGCAAAGAAGGACACTGTAGGAAGAACACTAGTAGGGCATGCTGTCACCAAAGAAACTGAAGTTTTAGAAGCAAAAGGATTGTCAAACATTTATTCTGCCCAAGCAGCTGAGTTGGTGGCTTTGACTCGAGCTTGTACCTTAGGGGAGGGTAAAAAAGTGACAATTTATACAGATAGTCAGTATACTTTCTCCACTGTGCATGTTTTCGCTCAACAATGAAAGAATAGAAAAATGGTTACTGCGAAAGGCAAACCAATAAATCACAGAGATTTAATTTTACAGTTGTTAGATGCAGTGCAATTACCACTTCAGATAGCGATATGTAAATGTTCCGCACATACTAACAAAAAAGATCCTGTCTCCAGGGGAAATGCCCTTGCTGATATGGCTGCAAAAAAGGCAGCTCAAGAAAATGATTTGCATTTGCATGACAATGATTTAGAGCTCGGACACCTCTTAGACTTAGAGACACTAAAAGTAATGCAAACATTGACAACACAGAAAGAAAAATGTCGTTGGGTGAAATATGGTATCACTCAACAGGATGGGTTGTATAGGGCATCAGATGGCAAAATGGTATTACCCTCAAACCTTTTTAGGTATGCTGCATTGGTTAGCCATGGACCTGCCCATGTAGGAGTACAGACAATGGTTCAAATAGTGTCTAAGGTGTTTTGGTGCAAAGGATTTCAACTTATGCAAAGCAATTCTGTTTATTTTGTTTATTATGTGCAAAGTATCATGCTCAGGGGGGAGTTAAAAAATCTCAGCAGGCATTCCCTACCCCTCCATATCCATTCCACACACTCTGTATGGACTTTATTGAGTTGACACCTTCAGAGGGAAAAAGGTTCTGTCTAGTTATAATTGATGCTTTTTCTAAGTGGGTAGAAGCTTTTCCAGTAAAGCCTCCTGATGCACACACAGTAGCTAAGCTTTTGACAACAGAAATAATTCCCCGATTTGGCCTTCCAAGGCGCATTTATAGTGATAATGGGTCTCATTTTGTAAACCAGATTGTGCAGAAGTTGGATCAAGTGTTTCAAATTGATCTCAAGTACCATTGTGCTTACCATCCACAGTCAGCTGGACTGGTGGAGAGACACAATGGTGTCCTGAAGAGTAAACTCCGCAAACTGATGGCAGAAACGCATAGATCCTGGACTGCGTGCCTTCCAGTGGCACTCCTGTACATGTGAATCTCACCCTCCTACAAAGGACTTACACCATTTGAACTTTTGTTTGGGAGACCATATTACGTCCCGCAGTGGCAAGGATTGTTGACAGCGGAACGTGAGGGGGGTGAGGATCTGGCAGATTATATGAAGAAGCTGCTAAATGTCAAGTCTCTTGTAACCAATGACTCCTTTGCAGATTCCAGAAGTGAAACCTTGTTAAGCGTGGCACCCGGCGACTGGGTGTGGATCTGAATTGTGAAGAGAAAGAACTGGTCATCCCCCAGGTGGGAACGCCCATATTAAGTACTTATCTCAACACCTACGGCTGTAAAGATTGCAGAGAGGACTTTGTGGATTCATATCATCCACTGTAAAAAACTTAAGACTTTTCCTTCTACCATTGATGTTGGTCAGACTCCATCGGACCCCTGAACGCAAAGTCTGACTACAAAGGAAGGATGGCCATGTTCAACTGGTACTTGAACTATTACGTGATGATGACTTTGGTGGCAAAAGTAAATATGTCCATACGAGAAGGAACAGTTGTGAGAGAAAAAGGAATGGTGGTGCTGCAGACGCAAACAGGTGTTACTACTATGTTCAAGGTAAAACTTTGTGAAGGAATTTTGGACTGTGCTAAATGGAACAGTAATGATTTCCTGACTCTTGCAAAATACTTGTGCAATAGAGACTGTGCGTCCTGGTCAAATGTTTGGTGGTCAACAAATGTGAACGGATGGGAAACAAGTGGTGCAGTGATACCGGAGAAAGATAAGAGCAGGCAAAAAAGAATAAAAATTGCACATTTCCAAGGTACTGAAGTAATTACTATAACCATTGTGTCACCACAAGAAAGTGATTCAGGAGTTTATGGAATCAGAGTGTCTCTTCCAATTGGAACTGATCCTTTGGGGACCCTCCAAGTGCAAAGCCTTAAAAATGCTACAAGTAAAGCAGATTTTGCCTTCACAGAGGAAGAACAGTTCTTACTCGAGACGGGATTCGTACACCATAACGAATGGTTATTTTGGGTTAGATATAGTACCCGAGAGGCACATCGTGAGAACTGTGTTTCTTGTGCTGAAGGTAAACAGCAATTAGCGACAGTCCCATTGATGCAAGCTGAAGGTAACCTAACGTGTCTGTTGAAATTATTCTTCAACAAAACCGAAGATAAATGCAAAGATGAAACCCAGCGTTTTCCAGTCATAAGCAAAGTTGAGAAACCGCCTACAGCAATCTCTTATCCAGGTTCGTATATGTGCATTTCCAGAGATGGCACAGGAAAGAATTATGGCAATATGGGACAGAATTATTGCAATGTTACTGTGAATGGCAATGGGAATCCATTTCTGGAGAACCAAACTCATAGTTTGGCAGACATATGGTGGTTATGTGGAGACAACAAACTCAGATCAAGGCTTACGATTCCCTGGAAGGGAACTTGTGCACTTGCAAAGTTAATTCTGCCATTCTACATTTTCCCAGTTCCAGCAAGCAATTTCGTAAGAGAACCTGAAATAAAGCAGAAGTGGTTGAATAAGAGAAAAAGAGAGGCACTGAAGCAATCCTTCAACAGCAGTGTCTACATCGATAGCACTGGCGTACCAAAAGGCGTGCCTGATGAATACAAAGCAATAAACCAAATAGCAGCTGGTTTTGCATCCATCTTTGTCTGGATTCAACCCAATAAGAATGTGGACTGGATCAACTACATTTACTATAACCAGCAGTGTTTTGTGAACTATACCAAAGATGCACTGAAAGGTATTGCTGAAGAACTGGAGGCCACTTCGCAGGTGGCATGGCAGAATCGAATTGCATTGGATATGTTCCTGGCCAAAGAAGGAGGAGTTTGCAGGATGTTTGGGACTTTCTGTTGTACATATATTCCGAATAACACTGCACCTGATGGGAGCATCACTCGAGCTTTGAAAGGTTTGGAGATGTTATCCAAAGAATTGGCAGAGAACTCGGGTAAATAATCCCTTCACAGACTTTTAACGAGCGTGGTTTGGAAAATGGAGTCATCTCATCAGCAGTTTCCTGGTGTCCGTCGGAGTCGCTGTGGCTATCGTGGTGGTATGTGGTTGCAGTTGTATACCCTGTATCAGAGGTCTTCTACAAAGACTGGTTGATACTGCTGTTACGAAAACGATGTACCAGCAGTTGCAACAGACTGGTGAAAGTGAATACATTGAAATGCGACTTTTGCAAATGTTTTGAAGTTTAAAAGTTTGTTTTTCCAATGAAGTAATGTATGCAAAGAAAAACTTAGTTTTTACCATATATTGCTGAAATAAAAAGACAAATAAAAGTGTTTTGAGGGGGGGAAATGTTAAAGAGAAAAAGTTTTAAAACATACTATTATTTGTCTCTTTCTCCCATCTAGCAAAATGAATATGCTATTTGCTGAAGCGTTGGTAAGAAAAGGTCATTGAACCATGTTTGTTAAAGATGGGCTTTACCTATGATAGATGTAGTTTGCTTATGAACTTGAATAACACCTGTTTTCTATACTTCTGAATAAGAGTTAATTTACTAAGGCAGGCTCTGGAAAATTCCAGCTACCACTGTGGTTTTGAGGTAAACGTTCTACACTAACTGTGGTTTTGAGGTAAACATTCTACACTTGCTGTGGTTTTGAGGTAAAACATTCTTTTCTGAGGTAAATTGTGATCCTAGATGTTTTTCATAGCCAGCTGTCAACTGTTAGAAATGTAACAAAAGCTATTTTGGCTAGTAACAGGAAAGTATAAAAGTTGATGTCAGTAACCAAGCTGATCAGATTGAGATCATCTTGGCCAACATGTTGCTGTAATCTGGTTAGCTGCAAATAAAGAAGTTTTTCATTACCTGAGGCAGATGTGACTCGCTTGAATTTTTTCTTCTGACAGCACCCCATTGCTTAGTTCTGAAAGTCCCTTGGGACTGAAACCTGGTGCTTTTGGAATGTCTGGGTTTGGCTTGAGTGGCTCTGGAAGGAACTGGAAAGGATCAGTTCTTAGTAGGCCAGTGCCTACTAAATCTTGGAGGTTGTCCTTGTAAGAAATTTTTCACAGTTTGCATAGATTTAGCTTTGTCTTCCATCTTTTTTAGAACTTCTTCAGCCTTATTGCCAAACAGACGGTCCTGCTGCAAAGAAGCATCCAACAATTTTGCTTTGACATGATCAGGCAGAGATTGCTCCTTAAGCCAAGCATGCCTTCTAAGCACAGACCCAGTAACAGCAGCCCTGCAAGAGGCCTCCAAAGAATCAAAACCACATTGCAAAGTATGTTTTCCAACTTGTTCTGCTGAATGCAATAAATCCTGTAAATCCTTATTTTTCACACAGTCAGAAATCAACATAATTTTCTGTTTAAGCAGTCCCATGATATGCTGTTGATATTTTGGCATATGGAATTGACAGTTTAAAGCCCTGATTGCCAAGGTTGCAGAAGTATAAAACTTTTTACCCCATCTATCCAGCGCCCTGGAGTCTCTATCAGAAGGAGTAGGATTTTTAGCAGTAGAAGCCTTAATGCCCTTGGGCCCCTGAGAAATTGTTTCAGGGTCCGCAACAGGATTTTTGAAAAGGAATTTGTGGGAGTCAGGAACCCTGTAGTATCTGTCTGGCTTACAAGGGGCCGGAGGCAGGGAATCAGGAGCCATGCTGGATTCTGAAAACACATCATCAACAATGTCTAGTATAGGAGGTATAGCCAAAGGCCGATGCTGAGGAAGAAGAAGGAAATCCTTAAGCCTCTTTTTGGATTCAGAAAAATTCTGACTTTCCCAGTGGAAATGCTCCCTTAAGGTATGCAAAGTTTCCCCAAAAGAAAAATCCTTAGGGGGAGAAGCAGAAGGAATGGAATCCTCTACATCAGAATCCTCATAAGTAGGCATGGACAAATCCTGTTCATTAGAAGAGTCAGAAGAAACAGAGTCCTGTTCAGACGATTCATAGTCAAGTTCAGCCCTAGGCCTCTTAGAAGGGAGGGGGGTTGACTACCCCTGATTACAGTAATTAAATCTTCAGCCATTTTGATCATTTGTTTTTTTAGGCATGGTGGCCTGGGCGTTGGTTTTTTAGACACAGATTGAGATTTTGGCCTTAATATTGAAGGAGGTGTCGGTTTAATATACAAATTTGTAGGCCTGAATACACCCTCAGAAGCCGGTGCCTGCACTGCGGCTCCGGACCCATCCAAGATAGAGACATCCGTGGGTTCCACAGGTGAAGCATCACGCGGCATACCAGACTCCGAATGGGTCTCAGTAGAGGCCTGCAAATCAGAAGTAACGGGTATCAGGGGCTGCGAAAGCGCCTCACTCAGTACCGGCATACTGGCGACTGGCTTAGGAGAAGCATCGTCGGCAGTTTTGGACCTCAATGGCCTGTCTCTGTCTTTTTGTTTGCGTTTTTTCGGTATTCTGGTAGTCGGATGGCTAACCGACGTAATTTCTGGATAATTAAACAGAGAACCGAAATATTTAGAAGCAAAAACGTACCGACGATGGATAGTGCGCTGATTAAATAAAGCACAAAACCGACAGCAAGATACGTCGTGGTCAGGGCCTAGGCAAGGAATACAGTACAAATGGAAATCCTTATGAGGTATTTGCTTCCCACAAGTAATACAATTATTAACTTTTACTGACATTGGTAAGGAGCAAGAAAACGTTTCCCCAACGGGGTACTTAGCTTTTTAGTTGAAGACTTCGGTTCTGAAACTCGAAAACAAAAATTTCAAGAGTCGGACAACCGGCACTCGCGAACTGCTTCTGCTTCGGGCACTGCGCAGCAAGAAAGACTGATGTAATGGCGTCAGCTGCATGTTTTATACCCCTGATGACCTGGCATCATGGAAGGAGGGACAGCTTCAGATGCAGGAGCCAAGACTTTGTTAATCAGGCCGACTGAGGGCAACCTGCCAGCAGATTACCCAAATGTAATGACTGCAACCCAAACAAAAAAGGCGCTTCTTGTGTCTGTCTTTATGGGGAATCTGTCTCCAACACTCACATTTTCCCTTCCTGGATGACAAAAATCTACAAGGAGAAAAAAGGAAAGGCTGGAACCTAACTGGAGCACTTATCTTTAGAAGGCTCAGTAGATGAACCAGCTTGATGAATGGCGTACAAACAGAATTAAGCGGTAACATCTGGACTAGTGGTAAACAAGTTCTGAGGATTAGGTGTCCGTATGTCACATATGTACCTTACACCTTGCCCCTAGGACATGCATTTGATGTAGGATGCCTGTGAGGTCTAAAAGCTTTGGTATACTAGCCGGATGTTAGGCTATCCTTGGCAGGATATCCCAAGAGTAAAGAATACTGCAACAGTGATAAGGAAGGATATTTGATGCATAAAATCAGTTTTAGTTATATTACCCATTTCAGGGGTAAGCTAACTTCTCTCCTGCTCCTTCTGCAATGAACTCAATCACTGCTGGGTCCATCTTGTCAGAATTTAGTCAGAAACTATTTTTGCATTTACCATACTTCTCCCTTCCCTGCTTGTCTTTTCATCTGATGCCTTTAATGACTAAAACCCCCACCAACACCACCTCCTGTACCCCTCTCTAATTCCTAAGCTATGCTCATCTTACTTCCTGTTCTCCACCTCCTAGGAAAGTACAGCTGTGTAAAATCTTACCATAACAGTAGATGTCCTTCTCGTCACTGTTGCAGTGTTCTTTACTATAGGGATCTCCCATCCAGGCAGACCTACATTTGGCCAGTACACCAAAGCCTTATGATTTTGTATGTGCTGTACGTCACATATATGCTCCCTGCACAGGACGTAGAGCATAAAAGTGACAGATGGATGGAGTTAACCAGAACTTCTTTGCTGCCAGTCCAAATGCCATTACTGCTCATTGGTCTGAACACCTTGTTGCTGTGCTCAATACCTAGCCATCAAATAAGTGCCCTATTGGGGTTGCATTTTTTTTTATTTTCTTTGGTCTTGTATTTATTTTGCTTACCTAGAGTGCATGTCATCCAAGAATGGAAAATATCAGTGTAGGAAGCATATTGCCTACAAGGATTGTCATGAACAGTATTTCTTTTTTTGGGATTATTCCCACAACCATACCTCTTGTAGTATCTGCATGGCTTTTGTGCCTTAGACGCTCAGTAGCCATTTGTCTTCCCTCGCTGTTTATCTTGAAAGCCAATGGCTTTAACAGTTAGTCCAGGGTAACGTGGTGGACTCCATTAACCCTGAAATACTCTCGTTAGGTAAGAAGAAGGCCAAGAAGTCTTGGACAGATCCTTTAGCTGTTCAGCCTCCACTGGACGTCCCTCTAGAAATAACTCTGTAGGCCTTTGGGGAGTCTACAACAGATTTCTCTGCTGCGACCCCCATCAGAAGCCGGCATGGATCTGTCTTTTTGGACATCCGCTGAGGCTATGCAGATGGCGAGGGGGAACCACTGTTTATTATCTCAGATGGTCCTAGAGGGATTCTGCAAATATTGGTCAGGGAGGAGATTCCTGGTATTCTTAATGAATGTCACCAACACAAGCATATATACACACACACACACACACACACACACACACACACACACACACACACACACTGAAGTCAAGAATCTTGTGCCCTCTTTCTGAAAAAAATATACGAGGCTGCATAGACTGCCTACACCTGCTGACATCCATAAGTGTGACTGCCAAAGATGGTGTCAGTAGTTCCTGTCCTGCAAATGAAGGAGAGTGCATGCATAGATGTGGGGGAGGGCGGAGATTGCTGTCATTCCCTGCAGTAAGACATTTGTGCATATCACAAAAATAAGAGAGGTCAGAGCCTTACTGAAAAATCCTCTAAATACAGGAATGCCAACAAGATTACAAACATTTCCTGATGACAACCCCCTACAGGCTCTCACCCTGGTATATTTGAGGATGATTATGGATGTCACAGAACAAATCAGCCTGGGTACAGAAGGACAGGCTTTACAGTTGGTAAACAGGCAAAGGGTAGAAAAAAATACAGAAAAAAGGCTATTTCATAGAATTCACCTGCCAAACACATTTGTTTGCAGGTACTACTGGTCACAGGTCTTCCCAATGTAATGTAGGCAGGCTAGCACTGCTATTTATGCATGACTGCTGTGCACTGTATTAGGGATTTTATATTGTCCCCACAGTAGTAACACTGTGCAGTTAGGACATATAACTAAGGGAGCTGAAGGGCAAAGTTCACCACATGGGGGGATGCAGGTAGACTTGCCCCCTGCAAAAACTATTTTCCAATACTATAGCAGCAATTTAGGTTAAATGTATTCTCAATCAGTTGTGACAAAAAGCTGTTTTACAACTGTGTCTCAATCATTCATAGAAGAAGTGATAATCTCTCTCTATCTCTCTCTCTCTCGATGGAAGCAGGAGGGTTTCCCCCTTACAGAACTCTTTCCCCCATACATACTAGGAGATGTCCTGTGTAATGAAATTGCATCTTGCATTCAAACCGGATGCAAAAACAGGGTCAGCATTGCATATGCTGTGCATTCTGATGATATAACAGTCTGAGAAAGTTACGGTATTACACCAAAAATCTGATTCAGCGATATATATATATATATATATATATATATATATATATATATATATATATATGATTTCCTACACAGCACCTAACTCCTACCCTCATTATGTGAATACAAGAAGTTGTGTGGTATTAAACTAAGGCAGGATGGTGACTAATAAGGGAAAATTAATAAGAAAACAAATAAGGTCATTAAGATGGCAAAAATTAAGTCAAAACAAATGTGCCCAAGTTAAAATTTGCCTAGTACAGCACAGCCTGTGAAACAATCATATAAATCAGTTCATCAACAATAGCACTGCGAAGGGAACTTCTGACTTTAAAGGATGAAAACTTAACTGGGGTCTGGAAAAGTAAGCCAGTACAGTAGGCATATACTGTTGGTTGTGAGACATCTAAACAAAAAGAGTATAATAAACTGATAGAGAAATGAATGCTGTGTTAAATTACACATAGTTTTATGATTTTAATAAGATGTTTTATGTCATTGGAGATACAGAGGAAAATAAAACTGGTTTAAAAAATATCACAAAGAGATATGTATATCATTTTTAGACTGTACATAACAATAGAATGGTGCATTTATTTATATATCTCGCTACTTGTATATCTATCTATTATTAACAGGGCTCTCTGGCTTATCACAGACTATAAAAACAAAAATATGAACATCAATGCATTGGTAGTACATAAAACCAGTACTAAGTACAGTAAATTCACAGAAATGCACATGAAAAGGACTACTAAACTTTTAAATAACATTACTGTAATATTCACTCTGGGTGTTTTTAAAGAAGCACTAAAATAAACATTGCTCAAGAGAATGTTGGAGCATTTTGGGAGCTCAGTCGGTTAGCTCAGTACAACACATTTTATACAATACACTTATAATACATGAAAATGAAACTTCAATCCAAGTCAAAATTAAATCAGAGAGAAACAGGGAAGGCACGCACAAACACTCTTACTGAGCAGTGTAATTAATAACTTCAATCTGACAGAATGGCAACAAAGAGGTGTGTAGGATCTTGGGTGATAACAGGAACAAAACCAGAGGCCGTATGTTGCATATTGCTTTGTCTCCCCCAGCCCACAAGTTTGATCATCAAGCCCCCACGGGCTTGCTGACTAATTTTTACCTCTGTCTAACCTAGAGAAGGACTCTCACCCTACTCTGTGGGAAATGTTCACTCCTTTCCAGTGGAAATTAGCCTTCTAGCAACCACACTTACTTCCAGAGTAGCAGGATGCAGCACCAGATGTCTGTCAATCTAAACCAGTACTGATTTTGTCATGGGCACTCCTACTCACCAGGTTGCAGACTGAATAAACAAAGCATAAAGTCTCCCGCACTGGTCTCCTTCAGGTCCACCACAGGTCACTTCTGCAGCTGAAAATAAGAAGTTATGTACTCACCATAACGTTCTATGTTTGTTGTCCATCTCGCCTATATTCTTGCTGGTTGGGTTTGGAGCCATTCTCGGCTCCGACTCGGCCGAATACTAAAGCTCGAGAGCTTCTACTGGCTCGAGGCTAACCGCCTATCCAATGATGCTCTGGGCCAAATCCCCAGATCTTGTTGGCAAGTGAAAGGCAATCACAGAAATGTTTGTAGATATGTATGTGTGTGTGTGTGTGTGTGTGTGTGTGTGGGTGTATATATATACATATATATATATATATATATATATATATATATATATATATATATATATATATATATATATATATATATATATATATATATATATATATATATATATATATATATATATATATATATCTAGATATATAGATACATATATATATATATATATATATATATATATATATATATATATATATATAGATATATATATATATATATATATATATATATATATATATATATATATATATATATAAAATACCTTATAAGGACAGGATCAGAGGCTCCACATCATCAAAAAACTATGAAACTATGTGCATAGTATATAGTTATTCACCAGTTCCTCCAGGAATACAGGATGGGGGAAGGATGGTGGGATGCAAGAATATAGGCGAGATGGACAACAAACATAAAATGTTATGGTGAGTACATAACTTAATGTTATGTTGTTCTATCTCACCGTAATTCTTGCTGGGTGGAACAGCATCCCTAGCACCTTTATCCTAGGGTGGCTTAGTAAAAAAGACTCTTTAATACAGTGGATTCAAAGGAGGACCTGTTCCGGGAGGCCACATGTACCTTGTAATGAGTGATAAAGGTATGAGGTCTCATCCAAGTTGCGGCTGTGCAGATAGAATCAATAGGAAGTCTAACTTGAAAGGCAGAGGATGTTGAGACTCTTCTAGTGGAATCTACTCTTACCTTCCCTGGTAGATGCTTACCCTGCTTATTGTAGCAGAAAGAAATGCAATCAGTAAGCCACTTAGATAAGGTTACTTTGGAAACTGATAATCCTTTCCTTTTGTCCAAAAAGGACACAAAAAGCTGGTCGGATTTCCTGAAATCTTTTGTCCCAAGTAGGTAAAATCGTAATCGTCTATGAACATCCAGCTGGTGCAACTTATATTCTGCCTTGTCGCTATAATTCAGGAAAAAGACTGGCAATTCAATACAGAGGTTCAAATTATTCTCTGAACAGACTTTGGGAAGGAACAAGGGATTACTTCTCAAGGAGATGCTATCCTTGTGAAAAATGATATATGGCGGACGAGTAGAGAGAGTTTGTAACTCCAATACCCTTCTGGCACAGGTTATGGCTACTAAAGAGAGAGTTTTCCATGACAAAAACTTGAAATCACAAGATGATGCAGTCTCAAAGGGCGGTAAGATCAGCGAAGTTAACAAGAGATTTAGATCCCAAGGGACTGGGGATTCTCTGATTGGGGGTCTGAGTAAGAAGGTACCTTTGAGGAAGGCCTTACATTACCTATGAGACATAATAGGGACTCCCATTTCTCCAGTATGGAAATTAGAAATGACTGCCAGTTGAACTCTAATGGTAGCTGCAGCAGCTCCTTCTTCAAACAATTCAGTAAGAAAGTCTAAAAATTGTAGATATGGAAGCTGTAAAAGACTCTATGTTCTGTTTCGCAGCCCAACATGAAAATCTTTTCCACTTACTGGAGTATACTTTCCTTGTGGATGGTTTATGGGAAGAAATGAGAATATCAGGGGTGGGAGGATGGCATAATGGTTAAGGTGTTTACCTTACAGACACAAGGTGCAGGGTTTGATTCTCACATGGGGTAACTGGCTAGGCTTGAAATGGCTCACAAGGGCAGTTAGCCTAGTACTAATCTATGAACCTATGACTCACTGCTGGGGAAAATGGGTAACACCTGGCTATGCATGGAATTGGAGCAGCCATGCTGTCAACTTGAGGGTTTGGTCAGATGTATGGAACTCCCCCAAAGAATGGGTCAGCGGGTCTGGAATTGGATCCAGAATCCAAGGTTCCACCAACAGATGGGTCCAGAGAAGGGGAACCAAACTTGACGAGACCAGTAAGGAGCAATGAGGATCATAGTGCTTTTCAACAATCTGGCTTTCTGAATGACTTTGGGGATTAGCGGAAAGGGGAAAAACATAGAGTAGTCCCGGGGGCCAATTGTGAACCAGTGCATCCCTTGGTGACTTCCCCAGAGGGGGAATGAGGGCAAAGTAGTTGCTGCATTTGGTATTCATGGATGTGGCAAATAGGTCACAGCAAGGCTGGCCCCATTTCTGGAAGATCACTTCCGCAGTCTCTGGTTTCAAGGACCACTCGTGAGGCATCAGAATTGCTCTGCTGAGCTTGTCCGCTATCACGTTGGATTTTCCCAGGATGTGCATTGCTATCAGAAAATGTTGAGAAGCGATCGCCCATTGCCAAACTCGTTGTGCCTCCTGACATAGTGGGTAAGATTTGGTTCCTCCCTGTTTGTTTATATACCACACTATTGACATGTTGTCTATCTGAATTGCAACCATTCCCATGGGAAGAGAGTCCTGAAATGCTTGCAACGCATAAAGCACTGCTCTCATCTCCAAAACGTTTATGTGCAAGTGGCTTTTGTGATCTTGTCATAGTCCTTGGACTGTTATTCCCAGATAATGCCCCCCCCATCCGATCTGGGAAGCGTCAGTGGTCAGTACTGCGTTAGGTTGAGGAAAAACAAAGGGACAACCCTGACACAATTGATCTGTCTGCAGCCACCACTTAATGATAATCTGGTGTGACAGAGGAAGCTCCTGCATTGACCAATGGGCAAAGAGCATCCACTGTAGAACTCTCATATGTAGACGTGCTAGAGGGACTAGGAGGATAGCTGCTGTCACGGTACCCAGAACACAAATCTGGCTTGAACTTTTCTCTTTGCCATCAAAATCCTGATTTGCCGGTGAAGGGACTGAATTCTGTCTGGGGTAAGTCTTGTTGTCATGGTTTTTGAATCCAGATCTGCGCCTAAGAAGTTAATATGTTGAGATGACGACGAGGCAGACTTTTCTAAGTTTACTGTGATGCCTAGTCTGGTGCAAAGTGACAGTTTTTCATCCCTTGTTTGAAGTAGTAGATGCCTGGTGGTGGCGGTGAGGGGCCAGTCGTCTAGATACAGAAACACCCAGAAACCCTGATGTCTCAAGTGAGCCGTGACCACTGCCATGCATTTGGTGAACACTCTGGGGGCTGTAGTGAGAACAAAGAACAGGGCTCAAAACTGGGAATGACTGGCTCCCAGCCAAAAGCATAAGTGTCTCCTGGATCACCTGTCCATCTTTATATGGTAGTACGCATCTTGGAGATCTATTGAGCACATCCAATTGTCTTTCCCGATAAATGGTAAGACTGACTGCAGAGTTACCATCTGGGACTTTGACTTCTTCACTGATTTGTTTAGTTTGCTGAGATCTAGAATGGATCTCCAGTCCCCTGTCTTTTTTGGAACTAAAAAAAATCTTGAGTAAGTCCCGGATCATATCTGGTCTGTGGGGACCTCTTGGATGACTCTTTTTACAAGCAATGAGATTACCTTTCATGTTGCCTGGTCCTTTCTGACCGGGTGAGACATCCAGTAAGGACCGATTTTTTTGGTGGTGGGGGGGGTAGAAAAGGGTATGTAGTAACCTCTGGATATTATTGTTTGTACCCATTTGTCGCAAGAAATTTCTTGCCAGGCGTTTGGGTACAGTGACAATAGACTCTCGACTGCCTCCAGAGAAAAGCAAACGGGCCTCCTTTCAGGTGCGCTGGAAGGGCCTGTCAGCGAACATACCTCTGTTGCCCTTGTTTTGCGGACCCCCTCTGCTGCGAGGTCGGCGTCTTCCATTATAACTTCTCCCTCTGGTCCTGGGGCAAGAGTCACCACGTGCATCAGAAAAAACTTTCTGGGACTTGCAGAACCACATTTTTCCACCTTTTTGACCTTTGGGATAAGGTCTAGATGGGGCCAAAAAATGGACTCCCATGGCAGATAAAGTTTTCCCATCCTGCTCGCACTTGGTTAAAGTATCTTTCACCTTTGGTCCAAAGAGGGATGAACCATCAAAGGGGGCGTTGATGAAGGAAGACCTAAAGGGTTCAGCAAAATTGCAAAGGCGCATCCAGGAATGTCTCCTGAGGGAAATTCCTGCTGCTGCAGCAATACTCGCTCCATCTGCTGTGTAAGAAATCAGTCTCATGGAGGAGTCTGCAATGGAAGTGAGGGTGGAGAGCTGCGAAGACACTTTATCTGCGGACCCCAAAGCTGCTGTACCTATAGGGAATCGCCTAGCTCCTGTAGGAGATTCCTTTGAAGTCTCGTAAAATAGGTAAGGTAGTTCAGCAACCATGGGGTAAAGGTCGCTGAAGAGAATGTACGCTTTCCATATCTGTCCATAATCCTAGACTCTCTGTTAGGAGGATGAACAGATGAAGTGATCTCCGAGAGTTCCTTCTTGGAACAGGCTCCACTGTATCAGGTGATGTCCAGGCTTTACAGGATATGATCCCTAGCAGTTTGTTATAAGGGGGAGTCACACAAGAAGTGGAAGGGTAAGACCAAAAAGCCTCCAGGTATACAGATTCGTCCTCCGAAGGGTTGATGGGCTGCCAGTCACTCCTCTGTTTCAGGATTTCCAGGATGTCGGGAAAGGATACATCCTCAGAGGGGGACCTTGGAGACCCTTCAGACTCATCCAAGTTTGTATCAAAGGTGATAGACTTGGGGGAGTCTATGTGCTTCCTCTTGCACAGTCTCTTCTGAGGGACCTCCTCGGAAGGGTACTCCAGGGAGGTTTCAGAAAAGATAACACCGCCAACAGGGGCTCCCTGAGGCTCCGGGTCTCTACGCCTAGGGGGAGGTGGAGGTGAAGAGATTATCACTGGCACCTGGGAGGAACGACAGACTGGATCTGACGGCGGGGCATTCTGGGGTGACAGTGCCTTCTGCATCAGCTTGAAAGCCTTCCCACCCCACTCCAAAGTGGCCCTTGGTTCCAAAGCAACAGAAGGCTAACTCCAAGGCAAGGCAGATGGCTCCAAAGCAGACGTGGGAGCCGAACTCAACCTAGCCAAGGCACCGAGTGGAAGAGTCGGATCGGATGACAGTCCACGCCAAATCTCCCCCTGACCCGACCGGTGAGTGTCGGTTCCCAGACCCCTCGACTTCCGATGGAGCTGAGGGAGTTGGAGGAGTCAGCACTGAAGATTCCAATGGGTCTCTCGATGCCGACAATTCCACAACTATTGGATCGATCCAAGCTCTCGGGCTCCAAAGACGCTAATGTGGTCGTTGGCGGAATCACAACGGGACATGTAAGTATGGACGGCTCTGAGACCTTCGGGTCTGGAGACGATAAAATTTTAGCCGGGGCTGGTGTTTTCAGTAATCTCTTCACCACTTGCTGCACATTCTCATCAGATAAGCTCTTGAAGGAAAGGATGGATGAGGAAGGAGATCTTCATCAATCCAAAATGGGCAATCTCAAGATAGGCGAGACAGGTTCCAGTTCTGGCCAATGTCTCCTACTAGATGTTTCTGCCCGCTCCGAGTACACTGTTGGAGCCGCAGAAGTAACAGTGGTGTCAGAACCGAGATCCCTCGGTTCCAATGTCACAATCCTTTTAGGTGGCTTAGTCAACGGAGCCGAAGAACCCGTTTTTTGGTACAGTGTGTCTTAGAGGAAGAAGGGGAGGAAGATTTGGAGCTCTGTCCTTGTTCTAAAGGCTCCAGAAAATCCCCTTTCACTAAACCTCCATCAATCAATTTCCTCTTCCTTTCATGGAGCACACTGCTACTGAAGGCATGACAGATAGTGCAGGGGTCCTGTAAATGTACCTCATCTAGGCAGTAGACACAGCTAGTACAGCCATCAGTGATGGACATTTTCTAGGTGCGTCTATCACATTTTTTAAACCCAGAAGGTCAATGCTCTTTTTTTTTAGACAATATCCAAAGGGAACTGCTACTGACAAGTAACGTGACACAAGTACTACAGTAGAATGAAAACTATGTTATAGGAAAGAATTTTTTATTTTAAACAGGAGAAAGGAGGAAAGGGAGGGGCCCTCTAAGTCAAACGGGCCACGACAGCCCTCTAACTTAAATGGCACTCTCTAAACTAGTAGAGAATAGGGAGAAGACCTAACACAGACTCACGATAACTATTAAAGGTAAAAGGAGAGAGAAAAAACAAGGAAACAACAGTGAAAAATATAAATTTAGTCTACTTAGCCAACGAGCCAGCCAGACAGCAACCTCGATGTTTGAGTAGCAAACAAGATATGGGGAGTTGGCCCAGAGCATCATGGGATACGGGGGTAAGCCTTAAGCCAGTGGAAGCTCTCGAGCTTTAGTATTCGGCAGAGTTGGAGTCGAGAACGGCTCCGAACCCAACCAGCAAGAATTCCGGTGAGATAGGACAACATAACATCTCTACTATCCCTCATAAAGACAGGAGAGCTGGCCATTAGCTGCAGAATCCTACATTATTAGCCAGCTCTTTAGGTGTCAAACATTTCACTGGTGCACTGTTGTTAGGGCTATAACCTCTATGGCAGCACAGTCAGCTAGCCATATGTCCAGATATGTTATAAAGGAGAGAACAGGGCACTGTAATAGGACAGCAAGCAAGAATTCATACAAATAAAGGGGACTAACATACTCCACTAACAGGTTATTTAGTGGACAGCTTAATAAGCATATGGGATTGCAGGGTACAGAATATAAAGTAGTTTTAAGTAAATTAAAATGCCATTAAAGCAAGTCTTCATAGGTGAATCAGTCATACAAAGGTCTGAAAAGTAAGCAGATGAGGCCACAGTACTACAAATAAAAGACAAGACACCCAAGGTAATGTCAAATTATATTTGTGGGGTCTTGAGTTTCTTCAGCCAGTTGTTAATCTCGGTCTCTGCTTTTTTAAATACTACCTCCTACAAAGTATCAAACAAGACATACTGCCAAGCCCTTCCGCAGTACCCATGTTAAGTACATAGGTTAAGTGTGTGTGTGTGTGTGTGTGTGTGTGTGTGCACGTGCGTGTAGACAGAATGATACTAATATATATGGCTGCAATTCAGTCTGTCAAAAGCATACTTTGTAGGCAGATATTTCTGCTATCTGAAGTTAGCAAACATAATGTTTGTCACGTGCACAAGTCAAAAAGAAGCATCACTGAATGTTGCTTTTCTACAGGGGAATGTGCTTGCGTTGAACAAGGGGGAGTATAAGTTAATGTCAAAACTTTCTGATTTAGTAAAAGTTTTAGCATTAGGACTGAGAGTGCACATATGAACATTTGCAGGTTGGAGTCAGAGTAAGGGCCAGGGAAGGAGACGGATTTTCTTTTATGCTTGT
>NC_056735.1:1386717893-1386792893 GCF_019279795.1 Protopterus annectens | reverse complement strand
TTTGTTTTTCAATTGAATTCTACAGGTTATAAGCCACATTAAAGGTGGGAAAAGTTTTGAAATGATTTATTGTGGTCTCATTTTTTTATACCACAAAAACCTGGCATTTTAACAGGGTCTATATTACAAAGACGAACATTCAGGTTGTCTAACACCTAAATGTCGACAGCTAAACAGCGAAAGCTGAAAACTGCGAACGGCTACTTCCGTAAATTTTTTCACAGGGAAATCCTTTTATGTTGCGCAATTTATAAGTAAGGGCATGGCATTTAGGTCCAAAGAAATCATTATCCCACTGTACTCTACTCTTATCAGACCAATAATAGAGTACAATGCTCCCTTCAGTATTGGGCGATGCAGTGGTTAATGTTGTCGCCTCACAGCAAGAGGTTGCCTTCTGTGCAGAGTTTGCATGTTTTCCCTGCGTTCAAGTGGGTTTCCTCTGGGTACTCCAGTTTTCTCGCACATTCCAAAGACATGCGTCTGGTGGGTTTCTCCCAGGGCATCTGCTGAACATAGGCTCTGTCCTAATCGGACTTTCCTGGTCAATAAATATTAAATAAATAAAATAATAAATGTACCCGAACAGGCATATACAGCAACTTGAGCAACCTCAGATGCTCCTTACAAAAAGAATACAAGGTGTAAGAAACTCGGTTCATAGCTTATGGGATACATGCAAATGACCCCTTAATGACTTCAAGTGTTTCAGCAATATGGCTTATGAATGTCCATGACTTTTTACTTTTTCTTTTTAAATCTTTATGGAAACATTCAGGCCAATAAAGCCAAACCCCACTAGCTCTGGACATGCTTGTTTCAGCCTTCTTATGACCTCATTAGCACAAGAGCAATGCTTGGCTATACTTTAGAAACACAGGGTCTATAACCCAGCTGATGTCCAGGAGGTTTAAGGCATTCCACAGTGAAAACTCTAGCTTGGCTGGGGGTTTCTTGTAGTTTTAGTAATTGGTTTGCCTGTGTGACCTTTTTACTCTTTGGTTTGGATGTTAGTTGGGATATTTTGCAAACACCTTATTTATTTATTTATTTATTTACAGTTTGTTTGCCAGTCTAGTCCATTGGGCCACAAAAGGCCGGTTTTTAATGGAGTCCTGGGGAGAAAAGCTCCAGAAGGTTGATTACATAATACAAAGTAGGAACAGATTTGAAGTACACATTAAAAAAAACACATCTGTCACAAATTGAAAATGTAATTATGCATTAATACAGTAACTAAGAAAAAATATGTCAGAGGAAAAATAGATATTTACAATGAGTTTCATCAAAGACTGTCATATCTGAACAAACATCTGGATTAATAGTGAGTAGTTGTTGTTGTTAACATTTGTTATAAGAAGTAACAAAAAATGCCAATTTAACTTGCTTTAGTATTTCTAGTGTTAAAGAAGTAAGATAGGTATTACTGAGTCTACAGGAGGGTTAGAAGATTATGAGGAAAGTGTTGTAGTTATTAGGTAGGGTGGGAGCATGAGCAATAATTAATGGTTATGGGCATCAGCTTGGTATAGATCCTGTGTTTCTAAAGCATAGCCAAGTATTCCATTTATGCTTTGCTGGCGAGGTCATAGGAAGGCTGAAACATGCATGTCCACAGCTAGTGGGGTTTGGCTTTACTGCCCTGAATGTATCCACAAAGACTTAAAAAGAAAAAGTAAAAAGTCATAGACATTCATAAACCATATTACTGAAACACTTGATGTCCTTAAGGGATCATTTGCTTCTAAACACACTGGCAATAAACATAAAACATGCAACAATGATCTATTACAACATCTACTATTATGGTCAATTTCCTTACACAGCCGTACTATGTTCAACATCAGATCATTGTTGCAGTAGCCTAAAATGTATGGGTAGATTACCAAAACTCAGATTATATAAAGTGGAGGAAAGAATTAAGAATACAGGAGCCACTGGAGAATGGTCTGAGCAAAGCTAGTTCAGGACCTGGAACACAAATCTAGTTTGCATTGCTTTGTTTCACACAGAGTGATACCTGCCCCTGTCTGGAAGTGACTCATTACAAATTTACAATAAGGAATATAGAAAAAAGTAGCATGAGAAAACCAACTAGATATTGTCTATTTGAAGCTGGTTGCCCCTTTTTCTTACCTTCATAGGACATAAACAGCTGATTGGCCTTCTGGAAGGATTTTTTTTTCTGTCCAAGTTGATGGATTTTTTATTTTTTTTGCCAATTAGTATCCAAGCTGCCTGTGAACATCCAGAGTATATACAATTCTTTCTCATTTTTAGGGTCTAAAAAGAATACAGGAAAATTAATAAATTGTATCAAGGTAAACTCTAAAATAACTTTAGGAATGAAATAAGGATTTTCTCTCAGGGAAACCATGTCCTTGTGGAAAACTATGTAGGGTATGAGCTTGTAACTCAGATGCTCTTCTTGCAAAGAGTAACAGTTTTCCAAGTCAAGAATGTCAAATCAGCCTGATGAGCTGGTTGAAATAAAATAAGTGTTAGTTTTGAATTAAAAAGTTAAAAATCCCAATGAGGAGTCACCTGTTTCATAGGCTGATGGTTATGTAAAACCCCTTTCAAAAACTGCTTGACTTGAGAACAGGTAGAAAGAGGGAATCAGAGGGCAGACAAGCAGAAATGGCTAAAAGATGAATCTTGACAGATGAGTAAGAAAGACCATGGATAAGTAGAAAATCTCTTCCACATACACATACGTGATTTGTTAGTACATTTCTTTTAGTCTCCTTTAGTACCTGCTGCATATCCTCCCAAATAAATAAATAAATAATAAAAAGGTGCCTAAAGGATATCAAAACTCTATAATCCAGGCAGTCAAGTGAACTGATTTCAGCTTGGGGAGTAACAGGCAGCCCTTGTTTTGTCTGAGCAAATCCAGTCAGTGGGGAAACCAGTGGTAATTGCCCTTGGCCAGTTTCAAAAGAAGGATAGCCAAAATCTATATCTTTAGAAGAACTCTAAGTATTAGGGGAAAGGGCAGAAAAGTATACACGAACAGTTCTGTCTATAGGAATTCGAAAGCATCTGTCTTCTAGTCATGTTTGTAAGGAATCTTGGAACAGATTTTAACTGTCTGTTTTGAAAGAAGGCAAACAGCTCTATTTGAGGCGTTCCAAACAGTTGGACCAATTCCTGGTAGACCACTACGTATAATTTCCATTCATGAGGTTCTATCCTGGTCTTGCTCAGCTTGTCTACTACAATATTTTGTTCTGATAGAATGTATGTGACCCAGAGAGATAAACTGAGCTGAGTTGCCACCTCCCAGGTCATCATAGCAAGTCTGCAAAGAAGGTAAGATCTGGTATCCCTTAATTATTATATACCGTATCACTGTGGTGTTGTCTGTGATAACTTGACGAGGTTCTAGGACCAGAGATGAGCTACGACTTTAAAAACATTGATAACTGCCAGCATCTCTTCCACACTGATGCACTTTTGTATGTCCTGCTTGTTCCACAGACTTTGCACATTCACCTTTTTTTATACAGACTCCCTACGAAATGTCTGAAGAATCTGTTGTAACCGACTGAAGAGGAGGTGGCAGGGAGAATGGGACACCTGAGTCGAAAGAAAACTGGTCCCACCCACCACAGTACCTCAGCTCTCTAAAATCCCAGCACTGGAATCTAAAAAGATAAAGCTTGATGGTGCTGACACCACACTGTCCTGTGGTACCACTGAATTTTTCTCATGTGAAGTCTGACCAAGGGAATCATGATAATCATACAGGCCATAAAACCCAGAGTCCTGATAAATTCCCAGACAGATGTCTGCGGTAGGCTGGAAAAGCTCAGTATGATTTCTTTGTACAATTCTAGCTTGCCAGAGGAAGAAAAACTTTTCCTATGAATCTATCAAGAAAAATTCCCAGTAAGACTATTTTGTAAGGGATGACAGATAATTTCTGTAAGGTCACCTGAAACCCTAGACTGACAAAGATTCTTGATACACTTCAGGGAATAAAGACAATTGGAAAAAAATGAGTCGGCAAATAAGACAGCCATCCAGATACGGAAAGATGTGAAAACCTCGATGTCTGCAGCACACATTTACTGGATCAACACACTTTGCAAACTCTTTTGGTGCAAGAGATAGACCGAAGGGCAAGACAGATACCTGATAATGCAAGCAAGATACAGAATAACTCAAGAAACCTCAGGGTTCTTTGCAAATAAGAACTCGATGATAAGTCTCTTTTTAAGTCAAACATTACCATGAAACTGAGGTTGAAATAAATGGTAAAGCCTGGGAGGATAGCATTCTGAACTTTGGAGCCTTGACATAAAGGTTGGGAATGGATGGTCTCGGACTAACCTCAAAGTTCCTTGCTTCTGTGGCACCAAATAAATCACTGAATACAATCTTTTGCCCATCTAATCAGGGGCACATATTCTATGATTCCACCACAAGACAAGATGTATTCCAACACTGGAGGAAACAGGTGCATTTGGTTTAGATGAAGGGGAATCCCCAGAAAAGGGGACAAGAGACTCCCACAGCCATCTGTAACCTTTATGGATGATTCTCAGAACTCATTTCTCCAAGATAATCTGATGCCATAGAGGAAGACGAAGGTCTACACTGAGAGGCAAACAGGAATGCCAGGGTGGGTGGGGGTGAGGGCAGTCTGAAATGGAAAGTAGTCTTTCTGACTTTTTGGACTTTTCTCGGTTCTGTGAGGCTCCCCCTCCACTTTTTTGAGCCTCCTTGCCACAGCTTTATAAAATTCTGTTTACTTGACTTTCACAGAGATTCCTCATGTTACATCTTTAAAAGGGGCCTGAATTAGAAGGAATGTTTTTACTGAACTCTGAAAAAGAGGGTTGAAAAATCTAGTAACCCCCTGAATGAGTTTCCCTCTTTCTTCAAATCCTTTTCAGATGTTAGCAACAGAAGGGTAAAACAAAACATATTTGTTCAGGGGAGAATTTAAAATTTCTGCCTTAACATATTTTGGTAAGTTTTGAGAATGTAACCAAGTAAATCTAATAACTGACCCACTAGAAGCATCTCTGGATGCAGCATCAGCAGAATCATAAGAGCACTTTAAAAAGTGGTTATATGAGAAGAAACAATAAATTCAAAGAATGTTTAACCTCTGAAGAGGGAGAGTTAAGTCAACTTTCTCATGTTCTCAAAGAGTTCAGTAAGCATATTAATACACAAGCCTGGCTTCAGAATTCAGAAATTTAAAGTGGCAGAAAAATTAACTTCCTTTTCAAATCTATCAAAAGTTTTTTTCATCCTTGCCAGAAGGAATGTGATTATATTCAAAACTTGTTTAGCGCCAGAATGCTTTGAAAGGAATAACTGCAGGGTGTGATTTGGGATTAGAAAAAAAGAAGTTACATTCTTACCATAATATTCTATCTGTGTTGTTTATCTTCATTCATTATTAACCTGTGGGTCTTGGTTCCGACCCACAGAAGAGACTCAGCTGCTTCACAAGCTTGAGATTTGAAGCTCTAGCTCCTCCTCCCTTCCCAAAATACCCCCTTTCCCACAGAATGCCTCAGATCGAGTTTGCTATAAGTACATATACCCAGTCTGCTACAAATAAAGTATCACAGGTAAAGACAGAAAAGATCAGCACCAGCTCAAACAGGAACAAATTAGGTCACTCGAAACATAGGACTGGGAGAAGGGGGGTTAATGACGAATGAAGACAGACAACACAGGTGGAATGTTATGGTAAGAACATAACTTCTTTATCTGATGTTGTCATCTTCATTTGGTCATTAACCTGTGGGACAGTCCCCCCAGCTACAGAAATCCTGGGTGGCCATCATGGAAGGATATTCCGAAGCACAGAAGAGCCAAAAGAAGACCTACTTCTGGAAATGACGTCCAATTTATAATAAGTAATGAATGTATGATGATTAGACCATGTAGCTGCTGCACAGATGTCATTAATAGAGACTCTTGACCAAAAAGCATGAGAGGTTGCCACAGACCTTGTAGAGTGCGCTTTAATTTGACCAAGTACAGGGATTTTCTTAGAAGAATGAACAAAGATAGTGCCTTTTAACCATCTAGCCAAAGAGGTCTTGGTGACTGCTTTACCTCGGTTGGAGTCAGAAATGATATGAACAATTACTCGGATTTACTGAAGTTTTTAGTTCTGTCCAAGTAAAAACGTAATTGTTTATGTACATCAAGTAGATGAACAGTGTACTCCCCTTTTTTCTGGAAATTTGGAAAGAAAACAGGAAGGTTAATGGACTGATTGATATTGGCTTCTGTAGACACTTTAGGCAAAAAGGATGATTGGTGAGTAAGGTTACCCCATATTTGTGAAAAATTAGATACGGGAACTTGGAGGAAAGGGCTTATAACTCAGAGATTCAACCTGCTGAAGTAATGGGCACCAGAAAAAAGCATATTCAAAGAAAGAAACTTTAAGTTTGCTGCGGCTGCCAGTTTGAAAGGAGAGCAAACCAGGGCCTGCAACATGAGAGTCAAACCTCAAGGGGGAGTAGCATCCTTAATGGGAAAACGAAGTAAAAAGGTACCCATAAGGAAAGCTTTGCAAAGTTTTGATGAAGCCAATGAAGAAGAGTCCTCCCCTAAGTGCAAACTGGAAATAGTAGCCAACTGAACCTAGACTGTGGAAAAATTAGCCCTATAATTAAAAAGGGAACCGTAGGGATGGGGGCCATAAAGGGGTCTATCTGTTTCTGTTGGGCCCATAAGGAAAATCTTTTCCACTTACTCTTATAAATTCCTGATGAAAGATTTGTAGGCAGAAATCAATATCGTCTGGATAGGAGAGGAAAGTCTGGGATGTCTAGCCATCATTGGAATTGCAGAAACCATGCGGTTAATTTCAGGCCTTGATGATCCAGGTAAGGGTGCCCCAAGGGGTGAGATAAAAGATCCGGAGCTGGATCCAGAGTCACCAGAGGGCAGATCAGATGAGACCAAAGATATGGGAACCAGATTTTGTTGAGGCCAAAAGGGGGCAATGAGGATGATGTCTGCTGCTAAAACATGGGAATTAGGGGCAGTGGGGAATGCATAAAGTAGACCGGGAGGCCAAGCATGAACTAGAGCATCCCTTGAGGACTGTGTCTGAGGAGGGATTACAGCAAAGTACCTGCTACACTTGTTGTTGACAGGGAAGGCAAACAGGTCACAGCAGGGTTGACCCCATTTCTGAAAGATCACGTTTGCCATGGACTGGTTCAGAGACCACTTGTGAAGCATCAGAATGACCTGGGTGAATCTGTCCACCAGCATGTTGGACTCTCCTGGAATGTGCATTGCCAGTTGAAAGTGGTTGGTATAGATTGCCCATTGCCACACTCTCATAGTTTCTCGGCAAAGGGGATAAGACCTGGTTCCTCCCTGTTTATTGATATAGCAGACTGTTGACATGTTGTCTGTCTGTACTGCAATAGTCCCTAGATGGAGAAAGCTGTGTAGCTCTTGCAACGCCAAAGAACTGATCTCATCTCTAGGACATTGATATACAAATTAGTCTCCAGGGGTGTCCATGTGCCTTGAACCATCTGACCCAGATAATGCCCTCCACCTCATCCAGAAGGCATTTGTGATCACTGTGGCATTTGTGAAAGAAAGGATGAAGAGCCATCCTTGTTTAACATCCACAGACTGAAGTCACCATAACAGAGATTCTTTGCATACTTAGGAAAGTTTGATGGGAAGGCTTAGAGCAGTCGTGTCCAACCTGCAGCCCTCAAAGCTCTTCCATGCAGCCCGTGACCTTTAACTGCAACTTCAGTGTATGTATGCGCTAAAACACTTTTTCATTTGTTTTTCACACCCATGACCTGTAACTGCAACGTTGGTGTGCGCATGTGCCAAAGCACCCTTCTTGTTTTGTTTTTTTCACACAGAAGTAGGATCTGTGTGTTTGTGCCACTGTGTTATTTCACACTGAAGAATCAGTGTGTGTGTGTGTGTGTGTGTGTGTGTGTGTGTGTGTGTGTGTGTGTGTGTGTGTGTGTGTATGCGTGTGTGTGTTCACACTGAAGAGGGACTTGTGTATGGATTTGCCGTCGTTGCCTTTAAAAGGGACAACACCAGCACAAAAATAAATAGGACATGCTGGATGGACAGATTCATTCCAGGCTTCCCTCACTCTGGACTAGAATCCCAATTCATGTGAGACATAGCCTCGCTGACCCTCCAAGTCTGGACGCTGTGGATGGGAAAGCAATTCACCACTGGGATCTCTTCTGTGTCCCTGCTAGACAGAGGCAAAGTAAACTAATCTTAAAGGGTACCTGTGTGTACAGTGTGTGTGTGTAATAGTGTGTGTGTGTGTGTGTGTGTGTGTGTAGGGCAGATAGCCTAGTATCTACCTATGAACCTATGAACCTATGAACTGTATTAATAGGTAAGCGCACAGTGAGGGGATGAGTGAGTGACAGTGCATGCATGAAAGCAAAATGTGTGTGTGTGTGTGTGTGTGTGTGTGTGTGTGTGTGTGTGTGTGTGTGTGTGTGTGTGTGTGTGTGTGTGTGTGTGTGTGTGTATGTGCATGAGAGACAGAGAGAGTGTTGTACTGAATTAACGTACCTGTCAACTATATGTATTTTCAAAAAATGTCTGGTATCTCCTCCGAGCACACAAAGAGTGGGGAACAAATGGGTGGCAATCAGCTAAGTCTTTAAGGTGTAGAAGGCTGTATTTTTTGTCAGAACATCATGTTATAATTCCCTGAAAATGTTATTAATAAATCAAAGGGATTGACATATGGATTAGTTGGCATGCTTAGTTAAAGTCCAGTTGCTGCATTATAAACAGTTTCCATTAGGGTTGGTAGTATGACTTTTGCTCAGAGGAATGCAGTACATCAGAATATATCTATTTTGTGATGATAATGCTTCAGAAATAAAAAACATGCTTATTTTTCTTAATGAAGTCTTATGTTGGTGGACTTATGCTTGCTCTTCCTACCAAATTTAGACTTAAGCAGTCACCCACACTACATAAAGATACGATTGTGTATGTGTCTTTGTATTTGAAATCACCAACAGAAAGTACATTCTGGCAAGAGAGTGAAATATTTTAGAAAATTTCAAGAGTCAGAAATTTGGTCCTGTATGACTAGGTACCACTAATATTACTACATACACATTGGTTACTGTTTTTTTCGTATTCATGTCATAATTTTCAGGCGGACAACTAAGTATATCTCAGAATCCTGTCATTAGCGTGTCTTCTGAAATCATACCTAAAATAATAGCTGTTCCTTGGACTATATGATTTTTACTGTCATTTTAAATGAATAGCATATGGTTATTTTACTTGTTTAGGAAGACATTTACATATTTGAGAATATGCAGCCTGTTTTTGTAGATTCTGTTAGCTCATGCAGTGGGCTGTATAAAGTTTATACTGAGGTGGTGGTGCTGCGGTAGCATTGTCGCCTCACAGTAAGACGTTGTCTTGTTCGATTCTCAGCTAGAGTGTCTTCTGTGTGGAGACATGCGTGAACGGGCATACCTTCGTTGAAGGTTGTGCGTCAGGGCCGGCAACTCGGAACATAAACATCTACTGCCAATCATTAGTGGACCGGAGTTCCGCTGTGGCGACCCCTAACCCCTAAAGCCGAAAGACGCAAAACTTCTCACAATTTTATAATGAAACCAAGAAGAGTGATGTAGGGATATTGACATTTGTAGGCAGCATCATATCTAGGCTGATATCGTAATAAGATATTGATGGACAATCTCTGTAAAACCTTCAGTTAAAAAAAATCTTACCAATGACATAAATACCTTGTGTTGCTGTAACATTGGGGCTAAAAAGAAGATGCATTTCTGTACAGAAGTGAACACTGTAGTATAAAAATTGTCATTTAATTTTGTTTTATAATTAAAATTCAAGATGCACTTTTCCTTTGCCTTTGGAACTGAGAGCAGAGACTACGAGTTTTATTATAGGGAATTATTCCAGCACCATGCCTTGAAAATGTTCTGGGACTATAATCGACTTTTTGGAAATATAGCCATTTATGTACAGGAAGTAGAAATGGCCAAACAGAAAGCAGTTAGTATTTGGAGGTTTAAAGATAATTGATTCCATGTCATATTCTTGTGATAATGGCACTGATACCCTTTACTATGCTCAGACAAATAAATACCAATGCAGATTTCTTGAGTTTTACTGATCACTCTGGTCTTCATACTATCTAACAAATCTGCATCTTAGAGCAGACATCATGATTGCAAAGAATGGCAATATGAAAAATCTTTGTTATATAGATACTTTTTGGGCATCTACTGCTGACTTTAGATCCCAGCATACCTCTGACATGCTTAATGATACCCACAATGTTTGAAGCTTACCTTGGATCTGTCCCATCCGCAATGAGTGTGTCCCTCCAAATGAGTAGGTTTCTCAGTTCAAGGGGCTACTAACAAACATCCAAGTTCAAACAGTGGATAGGGCATGCACAGGAGCAATAATTGTAGAGTTGAATTTTTCTTTGTGTCCCTACTCACCACCAATATACTTGTACGCTATACATCACATGGAGGTTGCACAGGGGTGCCATGGGGAGCCACCTCCTCACATAATGATATGCCCTGTATTATGCCCAGCTATCTAGCAACTTGACTGATGACTGTTATCATAGCTGTCTTGTGTCCTGGGTGTGCCCTTGAACATGTTCTCACATTCTGCTCCCTCCTCCCTCCAAAAAGTGAGCAGCATTTTACCTCATCATTCCTCTTCCCATATCATTGGCTCTTCCAGCACCTGGGCTTTTAATCTACCTTGGCTGTCTGTGTTTCAGTCAGAGCTTCTTCCCTATGTGTCATAAACCATCTTTAAGAAACCAGCAAAATCAAGAGGTATGATCTCATAAAAATGGAAGGGTTCCGTACCTGTTAAAAAAAAAAAAAATTACAAATAAACTAAGATATTAGCGTTAACTACAAGATTAAGAGTTAGAATTTTAAGGCAAATATTAGGCATTTATTACACTTATTCATTGTTGGAATCCACCTAGAGTACAGCCAGGAGGTCGATTTTGGTCGCCCGTGACAGCAAAAGAGTTATTGATATGATACATTTTATATGTGACCCTAAGACAATTTCTGTTCACTCAATGCAGCCCCGGCAAGCCAAAAGGTTGGACATCTCTGGCTTACAGGATTCCTGCATAAGGACCATTGTACCGCTAACGTCCATTGTAAGATTCTCATGTGAAGGAGTGCTGTTGGCAAAAGAGGTATCATCGCCACCATCGAGCCGAGAGCTCTGAGGACCAAGCTCACTGGGGGGGATTGGTATGGCTAGAATTTGCCTGACATGAAGACACAGGCTCAACACTCGATCCACTATTAAAAAGGCCCAAGAAACTGTGGGGTCGAGTTGCATCCCTATGAACTGTATTACCTGGACTTGCTGAAACTGAGATTTTTCAAAATTCAGAGTTATACCAGGGTGAGTGGCCACACATAAGAGGTAATACCTGGCCAGAATAAAGCGATGCCTGGTTGGAGCGGTCAAGAGTCAGTCATCCAGACAGGGAAATAACTGGAATCCCTGTAACCTGAGATGAGCTGCAACCACTGTGGTGAGACCAGATGGGAGTGATCCGAATTGAAAATGACTGGCTCCCAGCCAAGCATTTGTTGAACACCCTGGGGGCTGAGGTGAGACCAAAAGGGAGTGATCTGAACTGAAAATGACTGGCTCCCAGCCTGAAATGTCTGCCCATCTTGATGTGGTAGTACGCATTCTTCAGGTCTACTGAGCACATCCAGTCATTCATCTTTAGTAGAGATATGATGAACTGAACTGTAACCATGCTGAACTTAGTGCTCCTTACTGATTTGTTCAGGGATGTCAGGTCTAGAACGGGCCTTAAGTCCCTTGTCTTTCTGGGAACCAAAAAGAAGCTTGAGTAAACACCTGATCTGACCTCATTGGGAGGAACCTAATGGATGACTCTTTTTTGCAGCAATTTTGTGATTTCCGTGGCTGCCTCCTCCCTCTAATTGGGTGGTACATCTGGGAGGACAGATGTTTGTCTTGGTTCACTAAAAGGCAATGTAGTATCCTGTGGATACGATCCTTAGCACCCATCAATCATTTGTGATGGCTTCCCAGGTGTCGAGGTGCAAGGAAAAGCACCCCCTCCAAATGTTTCTATTGGAAGACAGTCATGCAACCGTTCAGGACTGCTGAAAGGGCCTGTGCGAGAATGATTCTCAAGACCCTTGGTTTTGCAGATCCCCTCACCCGCATGGGTGGTGTCTACCATTTTGGTCATTTCCCTCGCACTGCCTCTGGGGGAAAAAAATCTCCCTGATAATCCTGGAAAGGACCTGAGATTTCTTGAACCACATCTTTTTATTCCCACGCTGATTCCTGGAGAAGGATCTCCGTGGGGTAGAAAAAGGATCCCGACAGTAGACAGGGTCTTCCCATCTTTCTCACTGTGGAAGAGTGTATCACAAACAGTGGGCCCAAACAAGGTCGATCCATCAAAAGGCACATTGACAATGGATGCCTTGAAAGGTTTCATGAAGTCACACAACCGCATTCATGTATGACGCCTTTTTGCAATGCCAGAACCATCCACCCTTAAGATACCCTCTGCTGCATGGAATATCAGCCTCACAGACGTGCTACATAGGGATTGGAAGGTGGCCATTCTGAAGGAGAAGACCTTCTACTCCTCTGCAGACATGGACCCCAGGGTAGAGCTAGAGAGTTCCCTAACCAGCTCCCTCTGTATTCTTGTAAAATTCTTGTAAAATGTGAAAAGTAGTTTAGCTCCCTCAAGGAGAAAGTGGCACAGGCGTAAACTCTTTTAGCAAATCTGTCCAAAACCCTACACTCCCTGTTAGGGGGATGGAGAGAGGAGCTCTCTTCAGCCAGCTCCTTTTTGGTGGCTGCTGCAACAATCATGGCATCAATCAGAATACCCTTTGTCCATAAAAGTTTGTCCTGGGGAACACTCACAATTTTGCCCTTGCAAGTGGGAATGGGCTCTACCTTGTCCAGTTCCTCCCATGCCCTAGAAGACATCAACCCAATAAGTGGGTCTGCCATGGGAGACGACAACAATGTAGATGGGCTGGACCCGAAAGCCTCCAACAGAACTGATTCCTCCAGGGAGGGGTTTTAGGAGGACCATCCACCTCTTTGGTGAAGGAGTTCAAGGATGTCTCAAAAGGGGACATCATCCAGTGGAGATCTTGGGGACCCCTCCTCTTCCTCAAAATCAGTATCAGTGGTGACAGGTTCCTCCAGGCAATTGAAGTGCCTCCTCTTGCACAGCCTCTTCCTGGGAACCTCCTCAGTGGGATGTTCCGGGGAGGTTTCAGAAGATGTGTGGGGTTCCACAGATGGGACAGTATGGAGGCTTCCTGGGGCCAGCTGTCCACATGGTAGGAGAGAAGCCTCAGAGATAGACTCAGTGGAGATGATGGGAGGTTCCGCAGGGGGTGAGGACAGAAGGCCTCCCAGAGTGGGACAGGACTCTCTCCACCACTTCAAAGGCAGAAGGACTCCAGATGCCGGACAGCAGTTCCTCCCGGTGCCAAAGACACCAGGACAGACAACCCTCATGAGCCTGAGCTTCCTGCTCCAAAGGGGGAGACAGTTTTGAACTGTTGAATGCCATTGCTCTAAGGGGAAGTGATAACTCCAAGAACTTTGGAGTCAAAGTCATCCCCCTAGAGCAGATGTCAAGGCTACAGCTCTGAGGCACACTTAGCACTGACACTGTTGGCACTGACCACATCAGGGAGGCAGTTGGAGGTGAAGACATGATGACTATCAACTCCCACAGCCTGGTTCCCAGGACCAACGGAACCAATGACTCCAAAACCACAGGTCGGATTGGAGAAGCAGCCACTGGGTGGAATGGGGACTGTCTCATGGATCCACTGGGGGATGTAGCAGGCAATATCCCCATCTGAATCTGGGCTTTGAGAAATTGCCTCATCAACCTACCAGTCTACCTTTAAATGTGAGTACTGCACATGTGTGAAAGTGGATTGTTCAAAAGAACGTTTTCCCATTTTCGTACAGCCGAAAAAAAATGCATCAAATGTGAATGTGCAGTGACATTCGCTCATTGCAGATGCGGCATTTTGGGTGCAGGTTGCACTATAGTGGGGATTGGGGAAATGGACCCTATCGGAGTTAGAATATTAAAGTGGGGGGTGTGGGGACACAGCCTCCCACTTGGGGGGTGCAGGTGGGCTTGTACCCCTACATTACATTGTTCGATATTAGAGTTAGAAACTCAGTGAATCTGCTGTTCAATTTGCTGAGTTTCGAACTTCGGTGACGTTCGACATTCAGAATTCGGCATTACGGTTCGTCCAATGGGCTGTACAACAACATGATTTTCAACATTATAAAGGTAAACAAACCTACCAACGTCCTTATCCCTATGGCTCTGAGAAGACCTGAAGGAGGAAGAAGTGGAGGAAGGTCTGGATGTCTAGTTTAGGGGAGATCTCCCAGAGTGGAGATCTCTAACCAAGACTCTCAGCTCTGAGCTGGGAACAGAGGTCTGAGGAGTAGAGGTATCCAAGGAGGAAGGATCCGAACACTTTGGTTCTGAAAGGTTTGGATGCCTTTTTGGCAGCCTCCAAAAGAGATGAAGGAGACCATTTTCTGTGTTCCCAGGCCTCTTCCTGCTTCTTGCAGGGCGTTTGAGCCCCTGATGAAGAAGGAACTGAAGAAGAGGATGATGTTAGAATTAACTCCCTAAGAATCAATTTGTTGCTGTGATCTCCAGTTGTTCGAGGGTGAAAGCCCGCACAAATGGAACACTGCTGTTCAAATGAGTAGGCCCTAAACAATAGACACACTCCCTGTGTGCATTAGACAAAGGGATCTTATGCCCACAGGAACTGCACTTCTTAAATCCTAGGGGCTTGTCAGCCCAATCCGATTTAGAATTTTTTTTTTGTTTACAGAAAAAGAAATAAAGGAAAAAAAAGCAAGAAGGACTATGGCAGATAGAAATCAGACTACAAATAGGAACCAAGAAGAAAAGGAAGGGAGATAGAACTTAAGAAAAAAATAACACTTATGGTGGAACATGAGATGAAAAACGGAGGAGGTCAAGAGCACCGACAACCTCACTGGTGTACAATGAGTGGCAAACAAGATCTGAGGCATTCTGGGGGAAGGAGGTAGTATGGGAAGGGAGGAGGAGCTCGAACTTCAAATCTCAAGCTTGTGAAGCAGCCCCACCCTGATAGGTTAATGACTGAATGAAGATGACATTAGATCAGATATTTATGTGTCTCAGGTACTTTACATGACCTATAAAACTTTATGGGAGCAGGAGGCTGACTGTCAGGCATATTGCAGGCTTTTAAGAAAACATAATTTAAAGCTGGTAAAACAGAAGAGTCAAATGTAGGCTGAAGAAAATCCATCTGCTACAAATCATAACAGGGATTTCATTATGCTCCTACTGAAACAAATCTTTAACTTTAGGTATAGTTTTAACAAAACCTAACTCTTCTGGAGGGAAACCTGAAGAAAAGCTTTCAACAGAATCACAATTTTCAAGTTTGAAGAAAATTCCCAGAAGAAAAGCACTGCCCTTCCTGTCCCTGCTCTTGTGACTGGAAATCAATGTTGGACACTGAGGGAATTCTTCTTTTTCTGCTAATTGTCAGTCAAGAAAGAGGATTTAAAATATTAAAGAGAGAAAGTAATCCTTTGGCAAACTCCAGTAAGACTTCCCTGTCGATAGTTAAAGGAACAGGCGGAGACATTTTTAACTTTTTGCTTTCTTTTCCCAGTTAGAGGCACTAGTTCAAGAGTCAGGCAGTCTAGCTCAGCTATGCAGTAAACCACCATTGCTTCTTCCCACAAGACTGGCAAGAGTGGTTCTCCCTTGCCCAGTGAGGTCAACCCTACAACTGCAAAGGACATGCCTATCTCTCTGTCCTTAGTAGTTTCTCAAGGAATTAAGGAATTATACAAGAGGGGTCAAGAGTAAATGATGAGCAGTCTGAGAAAGAAGATTCTGTCTGTCCACAGCAGAGTCACTCATCAGTAGCTGAGGCAGCAAGTGAGCTAGCCTGGCACCTGAAGACTCCAAGTAAACTTTCTTCTTCTTGCAGAGGGCAGAAGGAAGAACTGAGGAGATTGATGGTTGCTCCATGGTTAAGCCAAAAAAGGGACCTGAAAGAGTTAGCAAATTCTTCAGAGAAATATGTAAAGTTTTGGAGGTAAAAATTTTAGTGACAGTTCCAAACAACAGCAAAACTGTCCTACAAATTAATATTTTACATAAAGATGTTGAGAAATTTTAGAAAAACAATTTTAAGTTCATACAAGAATTACTTCAGTAAAAATCCTGAACAGTAATGATAGGCCATAAAAATATATTTTGTAATCAGCAGAACAACAGTCTGCAGAACAATTTGGCAGTGAAGTTTTTTTATGGTGTCGAGTTGCCAGCTCAGTGCCCAACCTTCCAAAGATTCACACCTAGGACCAATTTAGAGTGTCCAATCCACCTGCAGCATGTATTATAATAGGAAAAAAACATGTTTGTCTTAGAAAAACAGTAATTGGAGGTTTTCCTCATGAGACTTATCTGAAAGATCGCTAGCCAACCATCAGTTCCACAAAACCTACAGTGGGAGAGCACTTCAGCAGAGAGAAAGCCTTGAAGCTTTTGGCACCCTAAATGTTGCTTTTATGTGTCTCTGTTCATGACACTCAGCAGTTCAGGTACACAGAAGGTGCCTTGAAGCTTTAAAAGATGGTCTGTTGTCATATCCTATGCAAGATATAATCCATACAGCTTAGGTTATTTTAACAGTGATCTAATGGTGAACATCTGTGGGCTATGAAAATAAATAACAGAACAATTAATGTGAAGGGAAACAAAATGTATAGCCTTTGGGCCACAAAAAATAAATGCAAGCGATAATATGAACAGTATTAATTTAAAACATGTTAAGGTCTTTCATGATTTAGATAGTCTAGTTGATAACAGACTTGCTTTCAGTAAACATGTTAATGGAATCTGTGTTTTAGAGAATAAAACTGTAAATGATATTCAAACAATAAAAATGGTAAGGTAATGACGGAGTTATTTTCCAGCCTGATTAATATTGACCAAGTTATTTTCCAGCCTGATTAGATCTTAACTTCAGTATGGTATCTCTCTGTAAAATCCTTACAGTAAAATGTATTAATAGAAATTAAAGAAAATTCTGAAAAAATGTAAAGAGATCTGGACTGTCTAAGTTATGAGGATAATTTGCAGAAATTAGGTCTTTGTTTATTAATGTCTCACAGACCTAAGGATGACCTGCTGCTTGCTTACACAACACATCAAAAAGTTTATGCATTTGACTTTTCCAGTTTGTGGGCATCGAGCAGGAAAACAGAGTAATTAAAAAAAGTAAAAATGAATTACTCGTTCTCACAAAGATAGTCAATCAATGGAATATTCTATCTTTTAAATTAAAATGTATAAACTTGCACAAATTCAAAACAGAACTGGATTTACATTTTGAAGCAAAATGTACTCCAATGGATTCTATCGAGACATCCTTAACTGTTGTTTTTGGCTGTTAAACGATATAACATGACAAGCAACACACTACTGGGAGAAGGATTGTTTTATGCAGTCACATATATACATTTATGCTAATTACAGATCTAGATAAAAGGTGTGGTAATGCAAACTGGTACACTGTGCATCTATTTTTTTTTTATTGTCTACATTATTAACATATCAAGAAAATCGTATCTAGATCCCCTGATGTGTCATCGAGGCTTTTATTGAGCCTTGGTGTATCAGCAAACTTAATACAATCTATCCTAAACCTGTCAGATTATTGTTACTCACTAAAACCTAAAACTGTTCAAGCAATGCATAAGCAAGACAGACATATGTAATCTCGTAATATGCCAGACCACATAAACAATCCCCAAAACCAAATCTACAACTTCTTTTAAAGAAAGAACAAAAGCAAGAAAGAAAGAGGAAATGAAAGAAAAACATGGAGTGTATTCCTCATTCACTTAAAAGTAAATAAATAAATTCACACACGGCACACAAAAATTGCGCAAACAACCCTCCAAAAACAGTATGCCCGCCAAAAGGAAACAGACAGAAAGTAAATGTATATTTAAAATGTAACAAATTAAAGGTAGAGAATAAAATGTAAACACAGTCACAACTAACCAAGTAGAAAATGGCATTATTGGCAGAACAGACCCAATTTTAACTATCTAAACCAAGATTAAGCTATTTAAATGCTGTTCTATGACTACAAAGCTAACAACTTCTAATATAACTCTCACTGCACTGCTAAACTACATCAAAACATTAATCAACATCATCACCAACTACTTTTCCCCTTCATTTTCTACATGGGGTTGGGGTATTATCAACTGTTACCACCTCTCTGGATTGAGTGCTACTCTCCTACCTTCTATGACTGTCACAGGTCTAGTATCACACAATCTTTTGGGCATCCTCATTTTCTTTTACCTTCTTCCTTTCTCTCCTAAATCGCCTTCACCATTTCATCTTCTGCTTTCCTGCACATGTGCTTGAACCACTGTAATCTGCTTTAACTTCTCTGCAATTAGAGCTACTTTGGCTTCTGCTCTGATGTCATAATTTCTTTGTTGATTACATAGTGTGCATCCTACCACCTGTCTCAGGCACTTCATCTCCATCACTGCCAGCATCCTCAACATTCTGTGCCTTCACTGTCCAAGTTTCTGTGACACAGAGAAATACTAATCACTTCGCTTTTTGTACACCTCACTTTTCAGGTTCTTTGGCATTTGTATGTCAAACTACACCCCTGCCACTCTATGCCAGATAGATATAACCCCTCCCCTGAATTCAACCACTTCTACCCGGATACCTGAAGCTGTTAACCTGTTCTGCTATTTTTCCCTTCTATCTAAACTTTCAGCTGCATCTGATTTCCTCCATTTGCTGCCATGACAACTATTGTCTGTAATCAGTGTTTCCCCTGCATGGCTTCAATTTGCTATAGTTCCTGCTCAGAGTCTACCTGTAATGTCCCATTGTTTTCATACATCAGCCTTGTTAATCTGTCCCCTTCAACTCATTTGTTAATGCAGTCTCAACAGTATGAACAATCAAAATACTGAAAAGCTATTCAATGCAGGGGCAAGCCCACCTGCATCCACCTACACCCCCATCAACTATGGGACTGCACAACAATGGGAAAAGGGCAAATTCCCATTTTCAATACTTTGAGTTTTTTAACCAAATTAATGTATTCCACAATTGCACCTGATTTTTAAAAATATTCCAATTTTTTTCAGATGTTTGCTAGTCCCGGAATGTGAGAATTATGGTCAGCAAACCATGGCAACCTTATAGTTAGCAGACTTCTTTCCATATCCAGAAAATGCATACTGATTCAAATGCTCTTTTCCCATCGATTTCTAGGTATTTGGCAGCTCTATTTCAAAAGTGCCCATGATTTTAGTCCCTTGCGCCTCATTCTTTTCAGCTTTGACAAAGATTCTAAGTTGCAAAACTTGTGAAAGAAAAACAAAAAGTGCTAATTTTAAACAAAACTTTGAAAGCTAGAACAATATATAGAAATAAAGAATGATGGGGAGAAGCAATGATCCATTTATGTAATACAGCAATATTTAACACGTTCAGCTTCACTTGTGGTGTTAAATTTCATATTACCTATTCCTCAACATTATATCCTGCTTAAGTACATGCCCCTTTAGTGGAAGGAAAGCAAATAATGTACAGGGGAGAATCTGGCCATCGCAGTTGTTAAACTGACTATTCCCATCATTTTTACAACTCAGCATGCATAATGCTTTTGGGGAAAAATGCTCTTTTTAGGTGTGTGTGTGGGGGTAGTGTCTTCCTTTAAGGGAGGACTACAAAGTCCTTTTGGAGTCTAATTCACAAATATTGAGGGGTAACCCCCTTAGAAAAGGATTTTAAATACCCTGGGGGCCAGTGGCTATTGTCTTGTTCGTCCTGAACTGATCTATGTGATAAAGTGGAAGATGAGCTCTAAGAGAGTTGTCAGTCAGTCCACATCTCCATCAAACTTGCATACTATAAAGATTTTTTTTCCACAACCAATTAGGAAGACACAAATCTGACGATTATGCTCACTGATGCTACGGCAGAATAACTAAACTCCAAAAACTTTTAAAAGAGTCCGGCAAATGTCAGTGCTACAAAAAGCACTCTCATCAAACTAAACAAACAACTCAGAGGACAAATAAAAGTCTACCAAAGCCAAATTTGAAGTATGTTTGGCCTCCCAGGCCAAGGATGGCCACAAAGCATTCTTTAGCTATGTCTGCAAACTCAAAGGCAATACACAATTATGTACAGAGCTCATTTTAAATGGAGCCACCTGTAGAGATCCAGAAGATATAGCAAACCTCCTGGCAGACAAATTCAGCTCCAACTTTATTCCCCCCCCCCCCAACAACCTTCTCTTAGGAAATATCATCAAATATAACTCCCCCTACTATCACTAGGGAACAGGTCCTTAATGCTCTCTCTAAGACCTAGAACACTGCTTCAATGAGCCCAGACAATATCCCGGTATGCCTTCTAAATAGCATGAAACATGACCTATCAGGGCCTCTGGAATTACTATTCAACTGTGGCCTCCAAACAGGCTTTGTGCCTCTTGAATGGAGAAAGGGAACAGTCATCCCTCTCCACGAAGGTGGACCATCTAGAGAGCAACAAACAAAGCCAGCACCAGACCAGACACATTCAAAGAATCTTTATTGTGGAACAGAGATATCAAACCGGTTTCGGCACAGAGCCTTTATCAGTGATACTGCAAAATACAAAATGCACTGTTTAAATATCCAAACCACCTCACTTCCTGTGATGTCACATCTCCTTTGATTTAAAGGTATACTATAATTTGTCATTGAGCCCTGGTGTGAAAAGTGCACCTAACTTCACAATCCATCTTGTCTCCTTATAATTAAGTAAGGAATACCAACCCCTCTTACATTTTCTATCTCCCTGTATTTTATCTATAACAGTAAACCTGAACCTAGCAGTAGAATGTAATTGACAGTGCCTATATAAAGCATTTGTGATCCGTTTGTTGCGAATGTCACTCATATGTTCAGATATTCTCAAACGAAGGGGTCTGGACGTCTTTCAGGTTTCTCATCTTCTTGCTGTTCAGTGCTTTTTCTGGGTGATCTGGGTAAAATATCAGCAAGATAAAGAAAACTGCCTTTTGTGTAGACCAAGTGAAAACTGGACTTTTGCAATTTCAACATCATGCGTTGCAATCTCTCAGGAGCTGCATACAAAGGCTTTTTTAAAACAGTGACCAAAGTTTGCTGGTCTGTCTCAATTTGAATAGGTCAGCCATACATATAATCATGGAACTTCGAACATGCAAACACAATTGCCAAGAGCTCTCTATCTGAGCATACTGTATCTCAGTTTGGGTTAAAGTTCTGGACTCGTAGGCTACTAGTCTACCCTCTTGGAGAATGACTGCACCAAGACCAAACTCTGAAGCATCACATGAAAGAGTTACTGGTTTGTGAAAATCATAATATCTTAAAGTGGGTGGACTGGCAATTCTTTGTTTCAGGACATCAAATGCTCTTTGGTGTTGTTCTGACCAGGACCAAGTTACATCTTTGTGCGTCAGCTCTCTGAGCGGTGCTGAAAGTTCGCTCGTATCTGGAATGTACTTGCCCAAATAGTTCACCATGCCAAGAAAATGTTGTAAGGAAGTGACATTGTCTGGGGCTGGCATCTCAAGAATTGCAGGTTGCTTGAAAGGATCTGATCGTAAACCTGAACTAGTAAACAAAATGACCCACATAAGTAACTTCTCAGCCTGAATTTGCATTTCTGAGGATTTAGCTTAAGATTCACGTCATGAACACGTTCCAGAACTTTCCTGAGGTTTCTATCATGTTCAACTTCACCACTGACTACTAAAAGAATATAATCTACTATAATGGCACATGGATAGCCAGAAAAAATGTGCTCCATTGCACGCTGAAAGACTTCACTAGCAGAATTTATCCCAAAACGCATTCCCAAAAGTCTGTACCTTCCAAATGGTATACTGAAAGTGGCTAGCAATGAAGATTTTCGGTCAAGGAAAATTTGCCAAAATGAACTCTTTGCATCTAAGACAGAAAAAATAGTGGCATTTGGCATAAGAGCAGCAATTTCTTCGACTGTACGCATTGGATGATGAGGTCGTTTTAGTGCTTTGTTCAAGTCTCTTGAATCAATGCATATTCTAATATCATCTGAGCTTTTCTTATGAGCTACCACCATGGAGGTTACTCATTCAGTTGATTCTTCTACTGGACAAATTACTCCTAGAAGCACCATTCTGTCTAGCTCTGCTTTGACTCTGCCTTGCATGGCTTCTGGAACTTTCATGCTGGTCTGATTACTGGGTTTACCTCGGAGTCTAACTTCATGGAGTATACAACTGGGAGTTTGCATAACTTGTCTTCAAAAAGATCAGCATAGTCAGAAAAAAAAGTCTGTGCAAAATGTTCATCTTTACACATGCTTACGTGGTGGACTTCTGCATTAAATGAAAGCAGTCCCATTTTCAAACTGTCTCTGAGGACTAACAACGACTGCACGTGTCTTTTGACTACATAAAATTGCAAGTCATAGCTGAGTAACATGAAAGCACTACTAAGCCTTTGGTATGAATTTCTTTACCACCATAAGGAACAAGCTTTGCACACTTTACCAGATCATGCTTCTCACCAGCTCTTACTTTCGCAAACATTTCTGCTGACATAACATTGCACTTTGAACTAGTATCAACTTTGAGCTCTACAGGTCTCCCTTTAATCAGTACAGTACAAAATACTTCATTCTTTGCCCACAGATCTACTGTATTGACTGTTTCACCAATAGGGTTGCCAGATTTCTTTGTGGCTAAAACCGGACTAAGGTCACACCCCTCGCATCACCCATAACTCCACCCATTCCCACCTACTCTCCCATCAATGCCATGCCCATTTTGTGACATCACCGTGACATCAGCTGATGGGAACGCCCTCTTTTTCTGTTCCAGATGCCTGCTTTCAGACGATTTACTATGCTTTTCTGTAAAAAAAGCATAGCAAATCAGCCAATTGTAACAAACACTGATAGTCTGTTTCTTTTTGTGAAACAGAAAAATGGAGCTTGTACAGTGTTTTCCCAATTTCCTGACTACCAGTCCAGAGCAGAGAATTGATTTGATTTGTGTGGATAGTCCAGAAAAAAACAGATAAGTGGCATTGCCCATTGGCAGTGGCAACAGGGTGATTTCCAATTTCCCACCTATTGTTCAAAGACTCAACGTTATGCTTAAATAGGGCTAGCCTAGGGATGGACTCTGCTTCACATGGATGGGAAGCTTGTTCCAGTGCATGGGGACCCTCTCTGAGACACATTTGTGTCTCATCAACATCACATGGCCTATTTATGTCACAAGCAAAATTTAAATTTTTGGATATAATGGTTTTGATATTGTTCATTTTGTGGCTGTCCAAAAGGTCCATCAATCAGTGCTGGATCCAAGGATGCCTTGTATGCCAGACATTCTTTCTCAGTAACCTGTTGGAGACCCGGTATAGTGATAGGGCTTTAAGGAGATCTGTATAAGACAATGTGCTTAGACACTGGATTCTTTTAGTAAGGAAGCTTTAAATATGTTCCAGCTGTTTTGTGTGTCTGGTCAAGTACATGCCAAAGAGATAGGTGCAGCTCACACATCCAGTTATTTTGTCAACTTCTCAGATTAACATCGCTAATATTTTAAAAAGTGTTCCTTGTACATGAGCAATGTCCTATAAAAAATGTAAATAAGCAACTCAAACATTGGCTTCTTACGAGTTGTTCATTCACACTAATCAGTGTCTAAAGCATCTCCCCAGATTCCACTGGTGGTGAAGTGCCATGTAACATGTTAGATGTCTTTTTTTTTCACTCTCACTCCTTAACTCCTCCTCTTGCTCCCTAGTAACCTCTTCCATCCTTCTACTTCTTCCTCATTGTACCTCCTCCTTCCTTCACACAGGTCAGTTTGCCGAATTTTCATTCAGAAACTGAATCGTGTTGGGCAAAGACATTTGGCCATTCATAAAATGGCCAGTTGTCCTTTGCAAACTTGTAGGAAAACCTATTCAGAGCTAGTCTTGACAACAAATCCATTAGACTCAGCTCAGTTTGGCCTGCTTTGCTGTGTTTGCTGCTTCCTGATGTAAATAAATGTTGTTAGAAATCTGTCAATTATGCAGCCTAATATTTGCGTTGGAGTAGGCTAACTTCTGTGCAATATTCATTTGCTGAGTAAATGAACTGGTGCTTTGACCCTTTTCAGCCATGACCCAGGCCACAAGAGCAAAGACAATTAAATATATACAGAGACTAAAATAGTCAATCAGCTAATTTATTTTTGGAAGGCAGGAACAGACTGAAGTAGACAAAAAAAAGCTCACTCAGAACACTCAAACTTTATACAGTAACCAATGGATGGGAGTGAACTGTGTAGACCTGAGGGTTTGAAAGTCTTAACCTCTGTCACTCTGTGCCACTGTGCCTGTGGAATTTTTTTTTATCATAACTTTCAAACTTTGTGACTTGAGAGCATCCCTCACCTATATGGACTGAGAAGGTGGACAACAGATTATGCTCCCAAAGACCTGTTCTTTCATTCTGTCTTAACTCTTGTGGAGCAGCTCTGGTCTGTGGTGATGGTCAGGGCGTTGTACAGCCATACTTTAAATGCACTTGTACTGTACATTCATAGTTGGAATGTGGTCACCGTTTGGGCACTGTGTGTAGAGTGTCCATTTTTAGAGTCTGTTAGGAATAGTGCATAGTTCAGTTGAAGTTCCACATTTGTGGTATTTGGAGTTCGACTGAGCAGCCCTGATCAGGCGCTTGTTCTGTGAAATAACAGACAAACTCGGTGCAGGAATATGGCAGGTTAAAGAAAACTGACAGTTCACTTTTAACTGATTCTGGCATAAGTCTGTTTCGTTCATCCGTCCAAATGTTATTCATAACGCTAAACACACGCTCAACGGATGCATTCGAGACTGGAACAGACAGAATGTGCTGAACAAGTTTCAACATATTTGGTGCAGACTCGTGCTCGAAAAACTTACACCAAGCCTCAGCTGTGCTTGCACAGCTATGGATAACGTCAAACACTTAACTAAGAGCGCGCACTTCATCGTGCAGGCTGTTGGATGGACGGTGGGTGGATAGAGGCGTTTGCATCCAAATGTCAATCACTTCATCAAGCGAAGGCGATCTTGTGACACTAGTCAAAGATAGTGACTTGAAGTGACGATATGGGGAATGTTCAAATGCAAACCATTTGTTCAAATATGTCATTGCTCGCTTGTACATATTCAGAGCTTCAGTTATGAACTTCTCAGTGAACTGCTGTGGTAGATAACTTTTGCGCAGAGCAAATGCTACCTTCATACCAAAAAATTTATCATCAGTCCTATTCTGCAGAGACAGCTTAAACTGTTCCATTATACCGTACAGTTCACAAGCTGTTGTTGATTTGTTCTTAAGCTTTAAAATTGTCTCTTGAAAGGATGACATAAAGAAGTGTGTAAAATATAGATACAGCTCTGACTTTGTTGGGCTGTCGTCTGGTGCCAGTTCGTTTTCCTGGTCCTTCAACATTTTCCATATCACTTTCGGACAATCAGCTTCTCCTTGAGACAAGAAATACATTTTCAAAGGCATCCAGCACAGCAAAATTCGGTCAAGAGCCTTGAACAAACTAAACCAGCGCGTTGGAACATGTCTGATTATCTCGTGGTATTCAGACTCATAGAAATCAAAGCAGCTCTTCAGTTCTGCTCGCCTCAAGGCAGAGTTACTGAATTCAGCAAACACTTTCATGAGGAAATTTTCAACGTCAAATGACATGACCTTTAAAACATTTTTCGCACAGTTATGCATAATGTGGTCATTGCAGTGTGCTGCAATAATGTTAGGATTCTCCTCTGAAACTAACTTCTGATAAACGGAGTTGTTTATGCCATAGTTTACCGATGCATTATCTGCGGCATAAGTGGTAACATTTTGCCAAGACAATTTACATTCTGATAAAACACGACAGAGTTGATTCTTAACGGACTTAGGGTCAAATGCATCCTCGTAAAAGTCAATAACACAGAAAGAAATTCCGTTCTGCGGGGTGAAGAACTGAACACCAACCGGATAAAATTTACGGTTCCCTTTGTTAGATGCATCAGTAGCAATGGAAAATGGCAAACCAGCATGTAGCTTATCAAGGATGAATTCTAGTGAAAATGGGTACAAAACATTGTCGACTATGGCGGAAACTTTTGTTCGGCTGCAGGTCATCTTTTTAACGATTTCCGAGTCATCAATTATAGACTTCATAACTTTCATACCACAGTCCTGTGCATTATATGAAATATGATGTCTAATTCCATGATACACTTCAGCAATTTCCACTAGGGATACTTTGTGATATGCCATACTGTTTGGCGATGTGAAAAATGTCTTCAGTCGTTGAGATGACGCACTAGCTTGGGAACAAATAGTATGCTTTTTAGTGCTTTGGTGTACTGTAACTGCTTTTTTTCCATCATATGCAACAGTGAATGATGTTGCACAAAGCTTGCATCTAGCTTTTGTATCTTCTGTGCATTTTTGTATCCATGAAAATTCCCTTTCCCACTCTGCATTATAATAACAGATGTTTCGTTTTCGCTTCTTTGGTGGGGTAGACCTGTCTGACCATGTAGTTGGGCTGCCAAAACTCTCATTATCGTTGACACGGACACCGTTATTCCTGTCTTCCATAATAACAGTATTAATAAATAAAGTACCTGCAGACAGTGACAGCAGACATATAATGAGTTAGTTAAACTTAAAGACAAAAAGCTGCGTTAATAAAGAGTCTACAGAAATACTGTGCAACTACTTTTGCATCACTGAAGTATCTGTTTCTTATGAAAGGAATATCTGCTTGTTAGTGTCTGTCCCCGGACTGGTGCAAGGCTATACTGGCAGAGTCTACTGTCTAGTAGCATTGGGTATTCCCACACCACGGTGTCCCACAGTCCCACTGATAAGCTAGAAGGCTATGTATGTTATATGGGTTGGAGACAGTGGCATTGCCAAAAAGGCAGGAGTCTGAGCTGGACGTGACAGAGTTAAAGATGTTAAGATTTGCACTGGGTGTGACAAGGGTGGACAGGATTAGAAGTATATTAGAGGGTCAGCCCAGGTTGGAAGGTTTAGAGACAAAGCCAGAGAGGCAAGATTACATTGGTTTGGACATGTGCTGAGGATGGATGCATATTGGGAAAAAGATGCTAAAGATGAAGCTGCCAGGTAACAGGAAAAGAGGAAGTGGCAGCACCGTTCTGTGCTTTATTGTTTTGCCTTCTGGGTCATCATATTGTTTTATTCTGAGGAAAAGAGAGGAAGGCATAATATAAGGTTTATGGATGTGGTGATGAGAGAGGACATGCAGGTGGTTGGTGTGACAGAGCAAGATGCAGAGGACAGGAAGAAATGGAAACAGATGATCCGCTGTGTGGCGACCCCTAATGGGAGCAGCTGAAAGAAGAAGAATGTGAGTAGATGTGTTGGCTGCCCTAAACACCAAAATCTAATCTGATGCCCTACATTATTATTATTATTATTATTATTATTATTATTATTATTATTATTATTATTATTATTGTTTCCCTCTCTCTCTCACACACACTTAATACTCAAATATACCATACAAAAATTATACTGACCCCTGCCCTGGGCCCTGACTCTCAAACTCTCATCATCTCCTTGCTAAGTTCTAAATGTTTACTTGCAGTGTCAGTGTTCAACAGGTAACACACTTGCCTTTGGTTCTTGAAGATGAGAAGATTGTGAGTTCTAGTCCCACTTCAGGTGACTGGACTAATTTTTTTTTCCATTACTGACACTGTAGAGCTGTATTAAGGGATGCTGCACTCCTCTGAATGTGCTGTTCTTCAGATGAGACATTACACTGAGTTGGCAGTACCCAGGTAGATGCACAAATATATCATAGTATTTCTCAAAAGGACTAGGGGCAAAAACCGGACAGCTGGCAACCCTACGTAATCCCTATTATAAGCAATTGGAGGGGGTACCAAAAAGATCATCTGTTTTGTCCTGGTAAAACACCATCTTAACAGCTGCAGAACTCACCTTTGGATACTGCAGCCACTGTCCTGCTTAAATTGCCATGTGCATTACATATTTGCATGCCTTTGGACTACTGTTATTGGTATCCAGAAAGAACTCTTAACAAGCAAGCAAGAAAATACTACCGGCTGCTCAGGAGTAAAGAAAATCCTTGTAATGATAAATGTGAAACTGGCAATTTGAGCATTATGCAAAAATGTTGATAGTAGATGTGACGATAGGAGGTACTGCCAGCCATGCCTGGTGAAGTGGGGCAGTGGATGTGTAACATTATGCCAACACAGCTAGCTGGAGTTTTGTAAAGAATTATATGTCATTTGTATATCAAACTGATTTGTACAGATGCTTGTGTTTAAACGTGTTTGTAAAGTTGCTTATGTCAAAATGTATCAACAGTGTAGCCTGCAAATGTATCAACAGTGCAGCCTGCTGGAAAAAATGTACATGTATTATTGTAACTGAATTAAATGTATATCTTTTGATATACATGCATTCCAGCAGAACTACCATTGTTTGCTAGAGAATGGACATGGTGGATGGGAGTAACCCTAGCTGTTATCCTGGACTTCAGTAAGAAATCAAAAGATGGTCAATGAAAACTGTCAATCACAAAACAGTAAGCACTGCTACGTACTTCTTAGTTATTGATGCAGCAGACTAGGGCATGAAGTTCGAATTCAACTGACTGAATATAGCATCCTAAACAACTCCTTTACTGAACAGAGAATTCCTTACAAAAAAGACTGTGGGGGCACAAGAGCAAAATGTAGAATAGGGAGACTGCATTCATGTGACCCAATATCCATAAACATTACACATGCCCAAGCCAAAGTTTAGAGATGGACCACTGACAGACAACCCAATACAGATGGAAAGTTGTCCATACCACCAACCTCAGATGGATAAAAGATTCTGACTTTGACTCTCAAAATGTACAATAACCACAATGACTATTCAGAGGCTACCAAAATTGGATGGTAACTACAGCAGGAGGACAGCCTGTCAACAAAGCCTGTCCATGTTAGTTCAATGATACCAGAGGACTAAAAGCAGCACTACAGAGATCTGCATATGGAAATCAAATGGTGATACTACGCCACACACACACACATACACATACACGGGGTGCCTATTGAAATTGTCACAACTGTGATCCTAGGGAATGCAGGCCTCGAAATACAAATGTGAGGGAAAACAGAGGCATGTCAAAGTAATCCTCTTACTCAGGGATATAGCAGTCTCAGAGTCAGTCTCTAAGTAACAGGGTACTGGGGGACTAGCCCCACTTTGAGTGGTATAGAGAGCAAAGATCTCCTGCAAAAATGCTTCAAGAGTGTATAAGCAAATTTCAGAATTTACTATTTTTTTAATTTATTTGTGGTGCTTGAATTCACATTTACCATTAGCAGCCTATAAATACACTAAACCCACACACACTTGTATTTTATACATGTATTTCTCTCTCATATAGATTTTATAAATATATACACATATATATATATATATATATATATATATATATATATATATATATATATATATATAAAATACACACACAAACATACACATACTATATAAATATATATACATATATATATATATATATATATATATATATATATAGTACAGAGAAACTAGAAAGCAAACTCAATGAGTTGGAATACTGCTGCTGTAGAAACAAGTTGAAGGTTACCGGCTTGCCTAAGGGGCAGGAGGACAGTAGCACTTTATATTTCTGCAGTTTGTACTGGCATTCTGACAATGTTTCTGAGGAATACTGTTATGTGTGTATTGCGAAAGCTCACTGAATTACACACCCAAAGTCAAATCATGCCTGTCTGGTCATTTTACACTAAAACTTTTACACTAGTCTGTACTAAACTAAAACTTGGAATAAATCAAAACTGTCTTTGATTAGTGCGATCTTGGAGTTGGTATATTTAAGTAGGGGGGTGTGGGAGGCAAAGCCCCCTACTTTATGTATTCTTTCAATTATTTTTTTTTTCTTTCTTTTTGGAACAACGATTTTTTTCCCTTGGTAAGAAATCCCTGTTCTGAGCTTTTCAGATTGTAAGCTTTTGCTTACATGGGGTCAATTATTCATCATTCGCTTTTTTAAGCATTCGATGATATACTATAGTCCCGAGATATCAATATAAATGAGGTTGAATGTATGTGGTTAGGGGTCTGCTAACATAGCAGAATAGGTATGGGAAAGGAAGGGTAGTAAGACAAAAATTACTTTTTTAAATGGGAATGTATATAGAGAGATTGAGGGTAGAGGAGTTTAAGCAAATTAGTAACATGATACTATTGATTAGAGATAAATATCAATCTGATTGTAGTATATAAGAGAAGACTGCGGGGATGAATGGTAAATGGAGTTTTGGTAATGAATGTCTTATTTACTGTTGGGAAAGGGGATCTGACTTGGAGTGTATATAGAGCAAGGCACTATTGGAGGGAGAAAGGTTGTTGGGAATGATGCAAAATGTTAGATGGAAGATGAGAGCAGGTAGACAATATTGAGAGTGATTCTGCAATATTATAAGGTTGTTTAGGGAGGTATAGTTATAGGGTGTCATGGGTGACAGGTGTACATGTAAAGTATAATAGCAGAGTTAGGTGTACTGAATGGGAATTACACTAGAGTAGTATAGTGGGCTTCTCACACTCAGGCCAATTATTACATGAAGCAATTAGTTTAGAGCTGTTGCTCAGCAATTAGCATGGAGGCACAAAGTAAACAGCTTTTTTCAGTGCTGTCATAGCAATAATTTCTGACAGAAGCATATTTTTAACAAGAGAACAAACAAAAACTTGGCAGCACTTCAAAAACACATTTTGCTCTAAATTTGTAAATTTGCAATGGCCCGTGATGACAGATGCTGTCAGTGAGTATGATAATAAAGTTGCAGAAGGATATAATTTCATCAAGAAATCATCTTGAGATTATTAGACATAATTCTGGAACACATTAGCTTCATCATGATTTATATCACTCAGAATTAATACCTCTTACTTAATGACAGTAACTCTCAATATAGCCATTGTGAAAATGTAAGGCTACAGTTTTCTTTGTCCACATTTTCTTGAGTTTTATATAACTTCATTCACTTATATGACATTTCTTGCCATCTTACTAACTGTGAATGCTTAGAACACGTGTGTGATTACTACTTACAATATACGAAACTTAGAAAACTGTATCTTTCCAGCAGACTGTGTTTAGCTGTTCAAACATATCAAAAGCTAGCAGTGAAAGTCTTGAAGTGAACATATAGTACCAAAGGAGACCAGGTTGAAGAAAATGAAGATGGTACAATAAAAAGAGAATTTGAGGTATTGAAATATTATTGAATAAAATATACTTTTGTAAGGACATGTTTTAAACATTGATGATATGGATGAAATCCAGTCTGTTTTTCTGTACCTTTTCTGTACCATACCAAAAAGAAATCCATTCATACAGACATCCTGCCTTTTTTTAAGACTTTTCTTTCATCTACACCATTTTTAGAGGTGTTTATTGTATCTCTGGGTTACCTTTTCCACCATCCACTAATTTTCTCACCGTATTGAGGACAGGCTGCTATATGGTGATGTCTGACTTATTAAAACAATAAAGAGAGAATAATCTGACTGACCTGTCACCTGACCTAGGCTGGTATCTAATTATTATTTCTGCCATAGCCCGTAGACTTCACTATCTGTCTGAATTTGAAAGTTTTTACACTGTCCAGCAGTCCGCGTACGTGGTCGTGGTGGTGACAAACACACCCCCTAGTCTTGGGCCGGCTCTTGCTCTTCAATCACACGCTGGAGCCTGGAACTGTGCTGTGTGCTGCTTAAAATTTCCGCGCGATTTATTTCCATTCCACCACACTGGTGAATGGAATAAGCACGCATGCATGAGCTGATTGATGACTAAAGCCGGCCCGTACTTAAAGGGAAGAGAAGAGAGAACACGGGCGGCGGCGGTAATTTGCACTGTGTCTGCTAACTGAATTTACGTTATGTTTCAGTTTTTTTACTTTTCAGTCCTCCTTGACTCCTGACTGCACAAAAAAAAAAAAAAACGGACTTCATTAGTCCGGTTTTGATGATTTTTTTTCACCGGACAATTTCACTGAAAACCGGATAGTCTGGTCAAAAACCGGACAGCTGGCAACCCTATTCACCAAGCACAGGCACACCATCAACATAAAAAGTAGGGTTGCAGCTTTCTAACTGAATGCTCTCTTTTAATAAAAGAATGGGCCTCTTTTGATTTAGAATGTCTTTTGAAAGGATTCCATTTTTTACATGTGTGCACTGCTGACCAAAAGCTAAGCACTTTTCTCTTTTAGGTTCATATTCTTTGATTTTGCTGAGTCAACCCTGTGCTTCACTCAGCATGCTCTGGAATTTACTGGAACTGCCCTAGAACTTGCTAGAAAGGCACTGGGTTTCACTGAAGCTGCCACACCCTTAGGTCTGTATCTTTTAACCATGTGCTGCATACTATCAACATTAGTAATGGAAGGCACTGAAAATATGCATTTCTTACTTGTAAGCATATAGGATCATGAGATCACAGGAAGTTACTAGGCTATTGGCCCTGAGGCCCTTACAAGCCTAGCCAAGAATTTAGCCCTTGTTCCGACAAGTCAGCACTCAATGCCCCTGTCTAGCAGGGACACAGGAATCCCAGGGCTGTATTTTCTGTTCCCCATCCAGTTATCCAGGTTGTGCTTACAAAAGGGTTAATGGGGTACTCTGCTTGACATGGAGCGTGAGTCTATTCCACAGAAGGGGGAGTCTCTGGAACACAAATCTGTCCTGCCAACAAGTCCTATTGATGTCACAGACCAAGTTGAGGTCAAGCGTGTAGGTTACTCAAGTGGAGCTTGACTTGCAGATATGCAGCAGATCAATCAGGGTGGGGTCTGAGACTGCTTTGTATGCTAGACAGAGGTCACCTCTGAGGAGTCTGTAGGAGATGAGTAGATGGACAGGGCCTTTAGCCTATTTGTGTAGGGTAGATGTTTGAGGCCCTGGATTCTCCTGGTGAGGAACCTCTGTGGTATCTCCAGCTGCTGAATGTGCTTTGTGAGGTACATGCTGAAAGGGGCATTGTACTCAATAATGGGTCTTATAAGGGAAGAATACAGGGATGTTATGACCACCTTGTCCCTGGATGAGATACCCTTGCTAATGATGTGGGCCACGTAGAAAGCTTTCTGCACAACAGAGGCAATATGGTGGTCAAAAGTCAGTTTGCTATCAACCTGGGTGCCAAAGTCCCTCATGACTGATTGCGTGCTTAGGACCTTGTAATTAATGTGATAATCTGTGGGGATGCCACTCTCCCCAAAGAGGATGATGATGCACTTTTTTGGCATTCAGTTTGAGGCCATGTTTCTGGCACCATTCATATGTTTGGTTGAGACCCTCTTGGAGGATGTCCACATCACTATGCGAACTGATGACAGCACCCAGCCTGCAGTCATCTGCAAACTTGGTCAGCCATAGCCCACTGGTTTTGGCCTGCACCGCAGAAAAATATATCCCAAACAACAAAGGCCCCAAGACCGATGCCTGGGGTACACCATTTGTTACAGGTTGACTGCTTGAGGTGACTTCCCCTATTTTGACTACGGGGGGTTCTCAGTGAGCCAGTTTGCTACCCATCTGGTAACATACAGATCGATGCGTAGTTGAGAAAGTTTATCTATTATACCCAAGTGGGAAATAGTATCGAAGGCTTTAGCCAGGTCAAGGTTGGAGGTGTGCACTGTCTTCCCCTTGTCTATGGCCTTGGTGACTGTCTTAAAGAAGTCAACCAAATTTAACAGGCATGACCTCCCTTTGATGAAACCAAACTGTGTGGGATCAAGTGTTTGGAGGTTGCCAATGTCCTTGTTAATAAGGTCCATGATAATCCGCTGCATGGCCTTAGAGATCAGGCTAGTTAGGCCGATGGATCAATGATTTCCTGGATTGCTGGACATTCAAGCTTTGTGCAAAGGGATGACAGTGCCTGTCCTCCACTTGGCTGGGACAAAGCTAGTACCTAGGCTTTGGATGAATAGGGTGCCTAATGGTGCTACAAGTTCCTGTCTGAGTTCATGTAGGATGCAGTCTGGAATGTTATCTGGTCAGTGATGAATTTCTCCCTAGAGATAAGGGGATGGGGGCGGGTGCTGGGGATGCCCTGATTTACTGATTGGGGGGACAGAGGGATGAAATTTTCAATAACCTTGTCTGCCAGCAGGTTGGCTATATCTACAGTGTTTGTGTATATAGTGTCCTTGTGCTTTTCTGTGAGCTTATATATCTGACAAATCTCTATGGTGTTATTCAAAATTAAATCACTGTGTCAAAGCAAACTCTTTCTCACTGCATCATCTTTAATACCACACACAAGCCTGTTTTTTTTTTATCAACTCTTCTCTTAAAAACTGCACATTTTTGCCTTGTTTCTCAAGTCAGTTATATATGCTGCAAAGGTTTCACCAGGCTTTTGATTCATTGTGCAAAATATGTGTCTTTCCACTGCAATATTCATTTGAGGGTACACATTTCTCTAAATTTACGTTTTAACCACTCAGAGTCTTCTCGGGTTTCAGCCAGTACCACAATGTGGCTGTTTTCCTCCTCCCCTGCATACACAGCTGGGGCATACACAAATGAACACTCTCTTTCATTGGCTTCTGAACCAGCTAAATTAAGCAGAATAAATGCCTTTGTACATGCGTCTTAGTTAGAAAAAGCAACCTGTATGAAAATATCATACTCTTGCTCAAATACTCTCCAATTTTCAGTAACATTATTATCAAATATAAGTGGAGCAGGTCTGCAAAATCCTTCTGTCATGCCAACAAAATGCCCTTGCAATTGTATTCAAATGCACGCACGCACGCACACACACACACACACACACACACACACACACACACATATATATATATATATATATATATATATATATATATATATATATACCAGGTACTCATAACAAATTTCAGCTGTACCATAAACTCTTTGAAATTACCGTATTCTGTGAAATAACTGTACTGCAATGCTGCACACACTTGTGAACACTTTGCACACCTCGGATAACTCAGATAGTTTAGTTAATACGAAAAATAAGCACATAGCGGAAAAATTTGGTCGTTTTTCTCTCTTTTTGTTTTTACATTTTATTCAATTCAGAAGTTATTTCAAGCACTTTTTGTAAGCATTTTGAGTATTTTTACCAATATATCATAATTTTGAATATTTTGTTTAATTAGAAAATCATTTTGAATGGTTTTAATGCTTTGTTTTATATTTGTTGAGTAAAAAATCATTTAAATTAGTTTTAGTACCTGGATTTGTCTTTCTGACCTGTTTGTGAGTCATCTGGTAAGGGAAAATCCACTCCTGTATATTCCTCCAACTGTACCTGCCTGCCTCATGGCTTGAAGAAGAAATCTAAGACTCATATGGTTTCCATTCTGACACCATATCGCTCGTCTTGTGTATACTGAATAAGATGATGAGGCTGGGTGTTCATTTAAGTAGTTTATTACATAGAAACACATCAGGATGGAGAATGGTAACATTAAACTTGAAAAAACTAAATGAACAACTACTACACACATGCATGCTTACACCTTGGCTGCTCACTACAAAATGGCACTCTTGCTTGCACCTGCTCAGTACTTATATGCATGTGCTCTCTGACTGGAACAGCTCTTAAAGGAACATATACACTCTTATCTATACACAGGACATCATCAAAACTTCTGTAAAGCAAAATGATAATAAAATCCCCAAGGGTCAAGCACTTGTAACTTACTCTTACACAAACCAGATGTCCGCCCACTAACCTCAAACTACGCTTCTATTTGCCAGTACTGTTTATAAACCTCTATTCTTATAGGTTCATAGGTTGGTACTAGACTATCAGCCCTAGGGCCTATACAAGCCTAGCCATAACAATTCCCTGGATATTTTTTCCCACAATATTTACTTCCCTGGACCCCTGTCTAGCAGGGCGACTGACGTGATACCCGGGGTGAAATTTCCTCCCATCCAATCGTCAAGGTTCCTTTTGAAGAGGGCCAAGGAGACGCTCTGCTTGACACGTATGGGCAGTCTATTCCAGAGTGCAGGGAGTCTCTAGGTCAGGAACCTATCCCTCCAGCATGTTTTGTTTATTGTAATGACAAGATTTAGATCCCTGGAGCGTGTGGCTCTGAGGGATTGGGATTTCTTTAAGTGTAGCATGTCCAACAGCTCAGGGTTTGACATGGCCTTGTATGTTAAGCAAAGATCGCCTATGAGTAGATGATATGCCACAGAGTATAGTTGGAGTTTTTTTAGATGGTCAGTATAGGGCATCTGCTTTAGGCCTGTGATTCTTTTAGTGAGGTATTTCTGGGGCCTTTCCAGCTGTTGCAAATGTCTTGTGAGGTACGTACCAAACGGTGCGTTGTACTCTATAATGGGTCTAATGAGGGATGAGTACAGTGGGACAATGACCTCCTTTTTTCTGGATGAAAAGCCCTTAGTGATGAGGTGTGCCACATAGAAAGATTTCCTGACTGTTGTGGTGATGTGGTTATCGAAGGTGAGACCACTGTCCACCTGTGTCCCTAAGTCTCTCATCACACTTTCAGTGTTTAGTGTACTGCCACTTATGTGGTAATTCATGGGTACATGTTTTTTCCCAAAGGAGGTAATTAGAAGTTATGTACTCACCATAACGTTCCATCTGAGTAGGTGTATTCATTTGTCTGCAACCTGTGGGTTATGGATCCGATATCGGATCCGAACCGGCATGGTTTACCAGCTATGGATCCAAGCTCTCAGCTCCTCCACTCACCCATAATGCCCTGCTCTACCCTCATGACCTCAGATCGAGTTTGCCAACAGCAAAAACACCCTGAAAAGGGTAACACATAATATGCAGGAAACTGAAAGGCCAGGGGGACAGGAGGGTGGGATGGTTGCAGACAAATGAATACACCTACTCAGATGGAACGTTATGGTGAGTACATAACTTCTAAATCTGAAGTAGGAGATTCATTTGTCTGCAACCTGTGGGACAGAGTCCCCAGCTACCTGAATCTTGGGCGGCCATCATGGAAGGATATTCCGGAGCACCGCAAAGCCAAATGATGCTCTACCCCTAGATGCAAGATCCAACTTATAGTGGGAAATAAAAGTATGAGATGAAGCCCACGTGGCTGCTGCACAAATATCTAGAGGAATCCTAGCCTTAAAGGCTGCCGAGGTAGATACTGACCGGGTTGAATGGGCGTGTACACCCTCCGGTGCGGGCCTTCCTGAAGCTTGATAAGCCAATAAGATGCACTGTGAAATCCAGCGAGACAGAGAAACTTTAGAAATTGGCTTGCCCAAATTAAATTTAGCAAAGGAAATAAACAACTGGTCGGATTGCCTATGACCAGCCGTTCTGTTTAGATAAAATCTAAGTTGCCTGTGAACATCTAAGGAGTGAAGCTTGTATTCGCCTTTGTTTTCATATTTAGGAACAAAAGAGGGAGGTTAATGGACTGATTAATGTTTGCTTCAGAAGCTACTTTAAGAAGAAAGGACGGGTTGGTCCTGAGGTAAACGCGGTCGGATGAAATACCAAGTAAGGAGGTTTAGCTGATAATGCTTGGAGCTCTGAAACTCTCTTGGCCGATGTAATGGCTACTAAAAAGGCTGTCTTGAAAGACAAGAATTTGAGATCCACCGTAGCCGCTGGTTGAAGGAGGCGGTCAAGGCCTGGAGAACTAAGGAGAGGTCCCAAGGAGGAACCGCTTGTTTTACAGGGGGCCTGAGAAGGAAAGTACCTTTAAGGAAAATTTACACAACTTGGCTGACATGAGTGGATTAGAGTCATGGCCAACGTGATAATGAGAAATTGCCGCCAGTTGTACTTTGACTGTGGAACTGCTGGCACCATCGTTAAAAGAGTGGTTAGAAAGTCAAGCACTAAAGGAGAGGAACGTGAAGGATTCAGGCCTTGCCGCTCCGCCCACAAAGAAAACCGTTTCCACTTGCTGCGGTAGACTTTCCTAGTGGACGGTTTATGAGCAGCCACCAGGATTGCCTTAACAGGTGACGAAATACCGGGAGTCCTGATCAAGAGTGGAACTGGAGCAGCCAAGCGGTCAGCTTCAGGTTGTCCAGGTTCGGAGGAGGTATGCAGGATGGGTGGGATATCAGATCCGGAATGGGATCTAGAATCCAAGGAGGATTCACCGAGTGAGACCTTAGAAAGGGGAACCAGATCTGTCGAGGCCAAAACGGAGCAATGAGAATCATTCTGCAACCCACCCGAGAGGCTTTCTGAAGAACTTGGAGCATCAGAGGCAAGGGTGGATAAGCGTACAGAAGACCGGGTGGCCAAGCATGCACCAGAGCGTCTCTTGGAGAACCTCCTGGAGGGGGTATCAGAGCGAAAAAACTGTCGCACTTGGTGTTTGAGGGAGAGGCAAAAAGATCGCATGAAGGAGTTCCCCACCGTTCGAATATGCGTTCCGCTACTTGAAAATTGAGAGACCACTCGTAAGGGGTCAGAATGGTGCGACTGAGCTTGTCCGCCAGGATGTTGGACCGACCCGGACTGTGCGTTGCTATTAGAAAGCGGTTGGTGGAGATTGCCCATTCCCAAACTCTCATGGCTTCTCGACAAAGGGGGTAAGACCTTGTTCCCCCTTGCTTGTTGATGTACCAGACAACAGACATGTTGTCCGATTGAATCGCAATTGTTCCCAAGAGAAGAAAGTCCTGAAGTGCTAGCAACGCTAAGAGCACTGCTCTCATCTCTAGAACGTTGATATGCAGTAAGGTCTCTGTATCGTTCCACGTGCCTTGGTCGGTCCAGCCAAAATGCCCCCACCCGAGGCGGAGGCGTCCGTGGTCACCGTGGCGAGAGGGGGAGAAGCACAAAATGGGCGGCCTCCGTGGAGATCTGGGGAGTGAAGCCACCACAGGAGGGACCGCTTGCAAGCCTTGCTGATCGCAATGGGATGATGCATAGGGAGAGCAAGGTATGACCATTGTACTAAGAGAGTCCGCTGGAGGACGCGCATATTGAGCCTGGCAAGAGGAAGAAGTGCTATAGCAGACGCCATGGACCCTAGAGCCCTCAGGACCAACTCTGCCGGAACAGAACTGAGTGGAGAATGGCCCGCACCTGGAGATGCAGATTTTGAACTCTGTCCGCAGTGAGGAAGGCTCTTAAACTCCTTGTGTCTAACCTGGCCCCTATAAAATCTAAGAGCTGTGTGGGCTCCAGGTTGGATTTCTTTGTATTTATTGTAATGCCCAGGAAGGGAGCAAGATGGAGAAAGGAGTCTCGCGCCAATAATAGTAGATGCCTTGTTGGGGCGGTAAGAAGCCAGTCGTCCAGGTAGGGGAAGACCTGCACCCCCTGAAGCCTCAGGTGGGCCGCTACCACTGCTAATACTTTGGTGAACACCCTGGGGGCTGTGGTGAGACCAAAGGGAAGGACCCGGAACTGGTAGTGACTGGCTCCCAGCCGGAAGCGGAGGAACCTCCTGGAGCGCCTGTCCATCAGGATATGGTAGTACGCATCTTTGAGGTCTATAGAGCACATCCAGTGATTTTCTCCCAGAAGGGGGAGAATAGATTGCAGAGTGGCCATTCGGATTTTTTCCTTGGGAACTGCCAGATTCAAGAGAGAAAGGTCTAGAATTGGTCTTAGTTCCCCCGTCTTTTTTGGCACTAAAAAGAACCTGGAGTAGAACCCTGATCCGATCTGGTCTGGGGGAACGGGCTGGATGGCTCTTTTCTTTAGCAGATGGCCAATTTCTGCCAAAGCGGCCTCCCGTTGACCGGGTGGAACGTCTGGGAGGGACTTCAACTTTGGTAAGTGAAGAAAAGGGATGCGGTATCCTCTGGATATGATTTGGAGAACCCAGCGGTCTGATGTTATGGACTCCCATGCCGCTAGGTGCCCCGAAAAATGTCCCCCGACTGCCTCCAGAGTGGAGCAGCCGGGCAACCCCTCAGGGTTGCTGCGCGGGCCGTTCAGAAAAAGGTTCTCTGGACCCGAAGTTCCTGGGAGCCCCTCTGCCTCTAGGGCGGCGTCCTCCCTGTCCTCCTCTGCCACGGAAGGACTGGTTGTCCGGAGCAGGCTGGGATTGCTGCAACTTCCGGAACCACATCTTCTTCTGACCCTTTTGGTTCCTAGAGTAGGGCCTCTGGGGTGCAGAGAAGCAGATTCCGACGTTAGACAGCGTCTTCCCGTCCTTCTCGCTCTGGGTCAAGGTGTCGCGAACGGTTTTGCCAAAGAGGGCAGAACCATCAAAGGGGGCGTTCGCAAACGACACTTTGAAGGGCTCAGAAAAATCGCAGTGACGGAGCCAGGCCTGACGTCTAGTGACTAGGCCTGCCCCTGCGGCTCTAGCGGCGCCTTCCGTAGCATGGGAGAGTAGCTGCATAGAGGTATTAGTAACTGATCTAAGAGTGGCCATGCGGGTGGAGTGCAGCATCCTGTCCTCCTCCGACATGGACTCTGGGGGAGATGCAGCGTATTCTTTAATGAGATCTCGCTGGATCCTAATGACGTGTGCCCTTACCGAGAAGGTCGCTGAACTAAACATCCGCTTCCCCAAGCAGTCCATCATCCGAGACTCCTTGCTCGGGGGATGGACTGAGGACTCTCCTGAGTAAGTTCCCTCTTGGTGGCCGCCGCCGTCAACATGGCATCTACCGGAGGCCCCTTACTCCAATGGGCACGGTCGGACGGTGGGCTGAGGATCCTATCGGGCCTCTTAGGAATTGGCTCCACGGTGTCCGGTTCCTTCCACGCCCTGGTGGTAATGAGGTCCACCAGGGGTCGGCAGGAGGACACCCAAGAGGTAGACGGGCCCGCTTCAAATGCCTCCAAGAACACGGACTCGTCCGAGGAAGACTTGGGGGCAGACCACCCCCCCTTATACGGAGCATTTACATGATGTCCCCAAATGAGACATCCTCGGGGGGTGACCGTGGGGAGCCTTCCCCTTCCTCCAAGTCCGTGTCTTCCGTGAGAGACTCGGGGAGTCAATGTGCCTCCTTTTGCATGTATGCTTGCGAGGAACATCCTCTGGGGGGCTGTCAGAGGACTCCTCGCAAGCAGCAACCTGTTCCAATGGAGCAGCTTGGGGCACAGAAGCGGGCTGACCCAAGGGCCGGATGGTGGAAGCCTGACCCAGTGCAGAGGGCGTGGGGCGGGCGAAACAAGTGCCGGGGTCCGGAGACCCTCAACAGGGCCCTCTCCACTACATCAAGCGCCGAAGGGAGCCGACCTCGACCAAAGGATCCGACAATCGGCTCCCCTCGGATCGAAGAGTGGATCGGAGCGGCCGGCGCTTCGGATCCGAAGGGACAGTGCGCTCCGACACAGACGGCGCCGAAGGAGCACTGATCCCCCCAGATCCGAAGCTTGGATCCGATGCACTCGAGGGCAGGGTCGGATCCGAAGTACCAAGTACTATCGGCACCGACCCACCCCCGGCTCGAAGCTGCTCGGCTCCAGCTGCTCCGAGCCCGGGTAGCGGGTCGGAGAAGGAGCAATCGGTTTGAAAAAGGGTGTTGAGCTCCCCCCCCAGAGGGGTGGGGAGGCAAGAGCACTCCCATCTGCATCTGGGCCTGGATGAACCTTCTCATCATCCGGTCCAGATCAGCATCCGAAAGGCTATCGTAGATCTCGGCGAGGCTACGAGGTAGGCCTGGAGTGCCTCCTCAATAGCCTCGGCGGAGATCGGGTCTCCTCCTCCTCAGGTCCTGGTGAAAACACACTGGAGACCGGGCCGAAGGAGGAGACCGAGCCGACAGTGGAGCCCACAGCGGAGCCGGGAGAAGCCGCTTGGCTGGCGGGGCGAAACAGAGGTCTCGGTCCGCTGCTTATGGTGCTTCTCCCTCCGGTCCTTTTCTTAGCATCCCTCTCCTCCGAACCAGAAGCGGGAGGTTGAGTCCCAGGAGGAGGAGGCGCGCCGCAGAAGGAATAACCGTGGTACAGTTACTCCCGAAGGAGCGGAGGTCGGAGCAGAGTCCGGCGGTAAAAGGCCCGCCAAAACAAGCATGGACCTCCGCTCCTTCAATGCCCTGGGGTTGAACCCTGCACAAATGGAACATCCAGATGTGAGGTGTTCAACCCCCAGGCATCTAACACACCGAGTGTGGCCATCAGCTGGAGAAAGCTTATGGCCACACTCGGAGCATTTAGAAAAAATAGATTTGGGTTGCTCTGACATCCCAATCTATCAGTAGTTACTAAAACTAAAAAGTAACTAAAACACAAAAACACTAACAGGCCCAACACACACACACACTACGCTAACAGCGAGGGGAGGGATATAACTTTTAGATAAACTCTGAAAAAGTAAATATACCAAAGGGGAAACCTACACTTTCACACAAAAAACCAATAAAATATCTTAAATTTTGAAATTTAAACACAGAAAACTAGCACTTAGCTTGAGAGCTTGAGAAACAATCCGGTCACCATGCGCGGCAAACGAGATCTGAGGTCATGAGGGTAGAGCAGGGCATTATGGGTGAGGGGAGGAGCTGAGAGCTTGGATCCATAGCTGGTAAACCATGCCGGTTCGGATCCGATATCGGATCCATAACCCACAGGTTGCAGACAAATGAATCTCCTACTTCAGATCTATACATTTCTTGGCATTAAACTTGAGCCCATGGCTCTGGCACCAAGTATCTGTTTCTGTAAGGCCCTTTTGCAGAATATCCACATAATTTGAGGATTCAATAATGGCTCCCAGTTTGCAGTCATCTGCTAACTTTGTTAGCCAGAGTCCTTTAGTGTTGGCCTGCACTTCAGAGAAGTAGACGCCAAACAAGAGAGGTCCCAGGACTGAACCCTGAGGTACTCCACTTGTCACTTGTCTGGAGCTGGATTTGGAGTTGGCTACTTTTACAGTCTGGGTTCTGTCAGTAAGCCAGTTGACAACCCATCGAGTGACATAGGGATTTATGCCCAGCTTAGCAAGTTTATCTATGATTCCAGAGTGGGGGATGGTATAGAAGACCTTGGCGAGGTCCAGATAGTCACTTGTACAGCTGGTTTCTTCGACATTCCATAATGGATGAGTGCACTTCAAACAAACCAGTAGGATACAAGCAGACGTGCCAGCATGATCACCTTAAACCACTTTTGTAACTTCTTGTCCAAGTCTTGGGGTCATTGCGCCCACTTGAACTGTGAAATCTACATCTACATGTGAAAGTTACTTTGTTTTAGACTTGCATGCACTTTTTCAGGTGCATTTACTTAATGGCAGTGGGCAGTTTTAACACATACGTGCTCTGTGATGCACTATATCATCTTGGGATGTTACACATTATTGGATTTATATAGGAATGGATGTTATTCCTCACAGCGTGGTGCACATCAAGTGATGCGATATATAGTATATATATTTTTCTACTTATATTTGTAACAATATTATGGCTGAAAATAGACCAATGGAGTCTAGTCCACTTGCCTGTTTACTTAAAAAATCCTGCAATAAACAAATCTAGTAATGCACGCACAGATAAATTGAGGTTATAAGTCAGATAAGGATGAGAAGTCTCCTCCTCCCCCAAACACCTACAGCCCAGAGACAGTTATTTTACAGCAAAAGAAATGGCATTTATTCTTTCCATGGAATAGAAGGTCAGTGAAAAAAAAACAAAGAAAACTGATAAAAATGATTATGATGGAAGCCAAAAATTACCAATGTTTAGAAAGGTCAATAAGTTTGGATTCCCCTAAAATTTACTGAATCATACTATTCTGATGAACATTTTATTGATCTCTACATATCAAGCAATGCATTCCTCAAAAAAAAAAAAAAAAAAGACAATGGTAAAGCATTTCTGCAGGGGGGTGGACGAGCCTCCTTCATACCGAATGTGAAGAGCTTTGCCTCTGCACCCAAAATATGTGCATCTTTATAGATGCATTATGTCTCATCCATGATAGATTGTGATTTTACATAAATAAAAAGTATGTACATTTTTATATATGCATTATGCCTCATGCAATATAATTTGCCTCATTCAAGATAATTTGTGATTAGATTAATGAAAATTATCTAAAAATGTAATCATAAACACATAAAATGAATCCCATTAAATCTAAAACTTCATATACAACAAATATATCAAAACTGCTTTTGTGCAGGGATCAACCCCACCCCGGCACAATCCAGCCCCCAGCGCCTCTAATTAAATATATTAAGGCCACCGTTGCACAACAGCAGAGAAAAGTGAAACCATACACACAGAATTACTGTTTATCCACAAACTTGTAGGTTGGGATTAGTAATGTACAAATGGTGCCCATGGCAAAATTCTTGTCATTTCTAACACCCTAACAACCTAACCACACCAGAATTCACTTACAGTAACCTACTACACTTTTCTGTCAAATGTGATCCATATGAGTCTTAGATCACATTCACATGTGTGTGTTTATATACTTTTATACATAACAATTTCCTTAGGCAGAGCAAGAAAGATGAAGAGCAACTCCCCATAGCAGCGCACAGCTGATTTGCATAAATAGCAGGCTAGTTGCTCATAGCTGAATACACAGAAATCACAAATCAAACTTCAGTCAAAACACTGCCAATAATTCCTACATATATCTAAAGCACAGGCAAATTATGCCACATTCAAAACAAACAGGTTCACCAGTAGAAGGTACTTACTAGGCTATTGATAAATGAGGATCTTTAGCCTTGTATTATCACAGTTACTTTCTAGCCCTTATATCTTGTATACAAATAACCATAGATGGGCCAAATAAGGATATGTTGGGGCATTTAGGTTTCCCCTATCCATGAGGGAAAGGGGTGCTACACTAGGGGTAAATTTGCAGTCAGCTATCCATCTGTTTAATTTATGTTTGACTAGAGTAAGAGAAGTACTTTGGTTTATATGGAGTGGAAGACGGTTCCAAAGAAGTCTGGAAATCCAAAGATGTAGGTATTGGGGGGTACACAGACACAAAACTGCAGTGATTGTCCCAAAAAATATTTTTCAACATAAAAATAAGTCACTTGAAGTTTGCAAGGGAGGATTTGCTTTAGTACTTGGACTTCTGATGTAAGTCAGTAGTGTAATCAGAATGTAAGCAGCATTTTTATGGGTCTCATATCAAAGCAGACTGCCAGCAGTTACTGATTTAATGCAATGTCTATAGGAATGTGGTTTAAATTCAAATAATTTTCACTGAAGAGCTATTGCGACCAAGGCTAGATGTTCTTTGAAACAGCCAGCAAAACTGCATCATAAAGTGAAGCTGCTGATGATGATTTACAAGTTTGTGAGGGCCACTGATAAAGACCATCTGTGCAGAATAATTAGTGTACAGATATAACGGTACATTATAGTTACCCTGCTTTCTAATTACCGCCCAAGGGTTGAAAATCAGGATAAATGCTTGTGTTTAAGGGATAGGTAGTGTTACTTTTTCAGTCTTATTGTAGAAATTGCTCTCAATTCAAACTATCATTTATTGTTTAGGGGGTTTGAAATATTTTATGATTTTATAGAGCATTGTAGAAATAGCTGTTATTTACACATATCATTTATTGATTAGTGAACATGAAATATTTTATGCATTCATAGAGCATCTGTTAATTCTAACTATCAATTATTGCTTAGGTGATATGACATTTTTTATGCTTTATAGAGCATCTGCTGCTAACTCTTCAATGTTGGGTACACCCATTTGTAGAGGTTTTAAGCTTTTATAGTGCAACTGCTGCTAACTCCTAACTACTGGGTACAGCCATTTGTAGAGGCTTAGAGTGATCTAAAGTGCAATGTGTTATAATATAGTGGCATATTTATTAGTGTGATAAGTATATCTCCCCCCTTTTCTGTTATTTGATAATAGGCCTTACTTTGCACACACTTCCCTCATCCTACGAACATCTTTACCTAACTCTCTCCCCATCTTAACTATCCTAGCAATATAAGGCACCTCCTACCTCCACCCAAAGCACCTTTATTTTGTTATACTGCTCCTCCACCCCACTACTGCTAACCCCTTTCTTCTCTCTGCCTCACCCATGTAGTTAGTGTCTCACATGTTCCTTTCCTCCTTTTACAGCTAGAATACCTAGGAAAGACGCTGCCCTCGGCTACTCCCTAGTCTTGAAGACAGTAGCGCAGCTATCTAACCCTCCAACCAAAACAGGACCTCCAATTGTCAAGTGTTTAAACAAAAAGTAGGTCTACCTACTGTAGCATAATTGTATTTCTCCCCTGAAACTGTTAACTACTGGCTTGCACACCGCATGGGCCAGCCATCCACACTAAACAGCTAACCCTGATATAATTATTTAGTCACCCTCCACTAGGGAGCGTGATTCCTCTTTTTAACCACAGGATGGCAGTATAGTCCATCTAACCCTCACTCCTAGCTGCTCCCTAGAAAATGGAGAATCAAAACCTTAAAGTAAAGGAGAATAAAAGTAAAACACTTCTTACTAACAATAGTTATAGTTTTCTTAAACATAGTCGTGAATAAACTGTCAGAGCAGCTAACTAACCCTAATGAACTTGGGTATCCTACACTTAAATTAGATGACCAACAGCATTTCCACCAAATTACATTAAGTAATAATTTACCTGTGGAACTGATTGTTTTTGCTAGCGCGGGACTCGGTTCGTCCCTGCTCCATTCGCCCTTGCTACGCTCGGGCTCACTTCGCTCCTCTACCCTACCCCCATTCCCACCCACCTCACATAAATTATATTTATAGCTATACACCACACCCCTAGCCACTCCCCCAACACAACTGTCCTATTACACAGTACATGTAATTACTCCTCACACTAAAACAGCCCATTACATCCTTCTCTACACAACCCAAATTGGATACCACACCCTATAATCTAACTCCATCTCTACACTTCCATATTGCAGACCACACCCCATAGTTCAACTCAATCTCTATCATATTTCAGCCCTATCCTAGTCCATAACCCACCTCACAACTAAACAATATGGTCCATACTCCAACCAAACACCTTCTACTCACCCTATTACACACAATAGTCCTCTCTTCTCTCCTCCTCCTATCCCTGTTCTCATCCTACCACACACATCTGTATATCAGCCCTCCACCACCATGGCAAACTGACTCAACTATCACCACCTCCATTACTATCTCCTCACCAATAACTCCAAGTGCTCTCTACCCTTCTCCATTACCTTCCTATCTTTATGGAATTAGCACCTACAAACTTCAAGCCAACTCACCCAATAAAATAATCAAAATAACTCACAAACTAAACAAACTCTTCATCCACATACTACAAAAACTCTCATGCTGTGGTGATATTCACCCAAATCCAGGTCCCAACACCTGCAATAGCACCTACCCAACTAACCCCAATCCAATATATATCCGGCCTAGCTCATCCCTACTCCTTCTAAACATTAATATAAGAAGCATTCTCAACAAAACACATGATCTGCACGCCCTACTAGCCCTACACAAACCTGACATTGTAGTACTTACTGAAACTTGGCTTAAGCCCATCCACCACAATAATGAAATAACAGCCCCTGGCTATAATATTATATGTAAAGATAGGCCAAGCAAAAAAGGAGGGGGTGTAGCCATCCTTTTCCAAAGTCACCTCTCAATAGAACAAATTGAATACAACACTCAAGAAATCCAAGACATAGAACTAATATTAGCCACACTAAAACTTAACCCCAACAAACAAATCATATTAGCTGTAGGTTATATACCACCAGGCAACAACACTAACGTATTCAAAAACCTTCTAAACTGGATGAAAATCATTCATCCACAGGAAACCATTCTTGCAGGTGACTTTAACATAGATTGGTCTGACTGTAACAGTCATAACCCCACCACCCACATTAACCTCCATGGTTTTATCCAAATTATTAATACTCCTACAAGAACAGACAAAACCTCTAAGCGACAGTCAATCCTGGATTGGATACTAGTATCTGACCCCACTCCAGGCCATCTCTCAGGCTGTCTCCCTGACAGCCTTAGTGATCATCAAGCAACATACCTAATTAGGAATCGACCCCAACTAACTAAACAACCCATTATCAGGGTCATAAGAAATAAAAAGTACTTCATAGCTCAAGACTTAATAAATTCACTCAAATCCTGTATATGGACTCCACTAAAATACTTACCACTAGATGAAGCTGTAGAATACTTCAGCGCATCCTTCCTGAACATCCTGAACTCCCATGCTCCACCTAGAACCAACTAGAATTAAAACCAACTTCGCACCATGGCTATCAAAAGACACCAGATCCCTAATGAAAGGAAGAGACAAAGCCTGGTTGCAATTCCATAAACACAAAACCCCAATCCTAAAACAAAAATATCATGAACTACGGAATCAAGCCAAAAAACACATAAAAATTGATAAAACTAGTTACTATAAAACCCTACAGGAAAAACACTCTAACAACCCACAAAAAATGTGGACGTCAATTAACAACCTATTACACCCAGGAAGACCTTCCACTCCTTCCCCAATACTACCAAACAGTCTACACAACATCCCCACCCACTTTAACAAATACTTTACTGAAACCATCCAAGCCCTAGCCAATACCCAAACAACTAGCACTCACACAATATCAGTAACAGCCCCCACCCCTCCAATACAGATAATAATACACATAGTTTCTCCCTAGAACCAGTCAGTACTACAACTATTACCAAACCCCTAAAAAACTGAAGACAACAACCCCAGCAGTAGACAAACTACCAGCAGAATTCCTACAAATTACTGCAGAGACCATAGCCTATCCTGTGTCCATTCTCATTAACAAATCTATAAGTGAATCCAAAATACCCAAATCATGGAAAATATCACACATAATACCATTACATAAAGGGGGATAATCCCTTGAACTTACAAACTACCACCCTATTGCAATACTATCACCCCTATCAAAGCTTTTAGAGAGAGTAGTCCACTCACAACTAATGAAATTCCTGCTTCACAACAATCTATTATCCCAATCCCAGCATGGATTCAGACCTTCGCAAAGTACTACCACAGCATTACTATCCTTCTCAAACTGTATTAATACCCACAGAAACAACAGCCTGTTCATATCCTCCATATTCCTAGACCTATCCAAAGCCTTTGATATGGTGAACCATAGTCTACTCTTAGAAAAACTGGCCACTTTTAACATAAATTCTTCCACCTTATCCTGGTTCAGTAGCTACTTATCTAACCGACAACAAGCTGTTCTCTGGGAAAAACTCCTGCCACCCCTACTCCCAGTAACCATTGGTGTACCACAAGGGTCCATCCTTGGCCCACTATTATTCTCATTATTTACTAATGACATAGCATCATCCCTGCCCTCTACATCAATAGTCCAATACGCAGATGATATCACTATAATAAGTGCAGCCCACACCCTCGATAAACTCCAAATTATAACCCAAAACAACTTTACCCTAGCCGAAGAATGGTTCAACAACATCAAACTACTGCTTAACCCAAAAAAAACTAAACTTATTCTTTTCAGTCCAAGTTGATCCCCCCCCCATAAACAATAACTTTTCAATAATATCCAAAGACAATACTAATATTACTCCTACACTATACACCAAGCTCTTAGGAGTACAAACTGACAATAAACTTAAATATGACATCCAGATTTCTCAAACAATCAAGAAAGTCAATAAAAAGATTGGACTCCTCTATAGAAACCACAACTACATGACCAGACACACAAAAGCCACCATAGCTAGAACTCATCTGTTATCTATACTTCTTTATGCTTCCCCAATCTTTACAAACCTTCACCAAGCAGAACTTTCCAAAATTGAATCATGCTACAACAAAATTGCCAAATTTGCTAATGAAGCCACTCATAGGTCCCATCACTGCCAATCCCTTAGACAACTCAGCTGGCTTGAGTTACCTCAAATCCTCCTACTCAACCAACTTACCACTGTCCATAAGCTCTATTACCTTCCTTGGAAAACCCCAGCCTTGCAACAATTAATTCAACCCTATACACCCTCCAGAAACCTAAGATCAACACAACAAAACCACATAACTGTCACCAAGCACAAAAATGAAGCTGGCAAATCACTCTATGCCTGCTGCATTGCAAAAACCTGGAACCTCCTACCCGAACACCTAACCTCAACATCCTTACCTTACCTCTTCAAAAAAAAACATCAAATCCCATTTTATGCAAAACTGGCTATGTTCATGTCTTTCCCCAGGCTAGACCAAATCAACTCACTGCTATTAATACTCTAACAAATAATCACCATTGTCTCAACCTTTAATAGTTTAGTGACACAAAGCTAGAAATTAAAGTATTCTCTACTGCCTTACCCTTTTGCTCAGATTTTAGCAGATACTCAAATAAAACTCATATCAAACTATTGTTTTTTATCTGCATTCAACTAACATACTGTACTCTCTGAGTTTGAATATCTTGTACCTTGTGAATATTACTGATGTAATGTAACTAATCGTTTAGCTGTCTGCATGAATACTGTTTTTGTATCATGCTAATGTTTACCAAGTATACAAAACATTAGTTATGTTAACTAATGTAATGTAATGTAATATTTGTGGAGCTTTTCTCCCCGGGCCTCCGCTGAAAACGGACCTGTGTCCAGTCGGACTTTCCCGGTAAACAAATGTAAAATAAATAAAATAAATAAAAAATAAATAATATATTGAACATGCACACACAAAAATTAACTTTACCCATTACAGTTTAAATGTTGTTTCAGCGGCAGTGTACAGCTGCTGGGCTAACACAGCTGGATCAAATGTATGGCACCATGGGAAACACGTCAGCATTGTTCCTCCTGTCCACGTGTTAATTAAGGATCCCATGCTAATGCAATTTGTGATTAATGTGACCATTTTTTCAACGAAGAAGCACTTTCGCATAAGTATGTCTGTTGCAGAGATCGTACTACAGTGCGGATAAGAGAATATTCCCTTTTCCTCACTGTAGTGCGATCTCAGAGCGAGAATATTAAAGTAGAGGGGTGTGGGGGGTTTCCCCCCTGCATAAAAGTATATTTATTGTTTTTTTTTTTTTTAAACACACTTTAACGAAAGTGCTTTTTCGGTGAAAGCGCATTCGTTAAAGTGTGTTCAGTGATTGTGGATTTGGACTATTGAACTTTCGTTCAATAGTCCTAGATCTATATATATATCTATATATATATATATATATATATATATATATATATATATATATATATATATATATATATATATATATATTGGGTCTACTTTGTTTAATTGAACCCCATTTCACTGAATTTCATTTTACCCCGACCCCTTCGCTGAAAACACCAATTATGGTACTGTGTAGAGTACTGTAAGGCAAGTAAAAGGTATATGCCCTCTTCCCCACTGTAGTGCAATCCTGGAGTTAGTATATATATAGTTGGGGGGGGCACAACTTTCACTGTAATTGCAACACTTTTGGTACTGTGTGCTTGGCTTTGTGCCAACTATGTTCAGGGTTTTATGTAGGGAAGACCCAGTGTAAGTTCAAGGAGCGTATATACGAACACTCCTTGAACATTCGAAAAAATAAGCCCAGTAACTCTTAAGCTAAACACATCAGCAGCAACAGTGGACATTATTTTCTCTTTTTTGGTTTAGATATAGTCTCTAAAACTGGGAGGGATGGACCGTGGGAGGACCTCCTAGAATATAGGGAACTCCTATGGCAACTTAGGTTAAATACTAACCAGTACCCAGGGTTGAATGACTATATATCTATTGGTCGTGTTTTAAAATTAAAATCTTATCAAATATAGTTTTTATATTTACATATTTTTAACTTTTTGTGAAATGTTTTATAATTTTCAGGATTTAGGATGTTTGCTGTTTCATTTGCTTCATTTCTTTAAGGTTAATTTATTAATGGTTACCTAGGTGAGTAATTAACTAGGTACGGGGTATTTATGGGTGTGTATGTTGAATGTTTCTTCACTCTGTTGAAGTCAATGTTGTACCTTCCAGACTAAAGCGCTAAGGGAAGTGAATAAAACATTTTTGATATCGTGGACATCTGGTCTTCTGACTTGGTCGTCCACTCCTAAGTAGCCTTGCTTGGTCAGACTACCATTTGGATTATTAGTAACATTACACAATAGGATTGGACACCCTTTGTAAGGGCCTTATAGTAGCTGGTAAGTGAGGGTGGCTGGTGACAGCTGGTACTACCTTATAGTCTGGGGAAAGGGGGCATAGCTAGTAAACCTGTACCAGCCTTTCCCAGGTGTGTTTGTGTGTGTGTGTGTGTTGGTATAGCAATCAAATCTCAAAGTGTGTGTGACAGCTACTTGTCAGGGACATGAAACACTGGTTGGAAAGGGATGGTGCTGGAGGTCTTAGCTTGACCACATAGCTGTGCCAGTGGGGGGTCTTATTGGGGATCTGGAGAAAGAAGCAGAAACCACTCCCAAACTGACTGTGATCTCTGTGTGCTTTTAAGGTAAATTGTACTTTACTGTGTGTGTACTTGTCATCCTCCCACTGTGTACGTCCCTCACTGTTGCCAGTGGTGAGGATTGATGCTCCTTGATTACTGGGCCAGCGTAGGGCATCACATATTAATTGGTGGACAGTGGTGGCATATCCACATCACATATTAATTGGTTGGCAGTGGTGGGATAGCCACATCACATGTTAAATGGCTTGTAGTGGTATGGATATTGAATTCCTGTAGCCTGTGTACAGTGGTCACTGAAGGTGTTTGTACTCTCAATCAGCCATGCAGTGAACATTTAGAGTTCATATCGCAATTGTTTTATTTTTGTTAGCTTAGTTAGTCAGGGAGAGCAGGCAAGCATGTCAGAAGAGGAGTATGGCAAGCTGACAAGGAGCCAGGTGGCTGAAATGTGCCAGACTAAAGGACTGGTGCATGCCAACCTGACTAAAGCAGACATGATTGCAACTTTAGTCACAGCTACATCACAGAATAGTAACCAGGAGGACAACCAGACTGGCAATGGAGATGTACAACTCTCATAAAATGGACAGCTCAACCTTTCCACTGAGAACTTAAAAATCCATCTGGAGTTAAAGAGACTTGAGCTGGAGGCCAAGCATTTGAAAAAAGAAGTAGCAGAGAAACTGAGATGTCTTGAGGCTGAGGGAAATGAGAAACTGTGACAGCTGGGGGCTGAGGAGAAGGACAACTAGAGGCAACATGAAAATGAGATGCTGACTCTTTGCCAGAGTCATGGAGGTAATGGGGAAAGGAGTAACCGAACCCCAGAAGCAACAAAGGTCAGTAAATTTTTTCCATAATTTACAGAGTGGGATAATTTTGATAGTTTCATTCATATGTTTGAGAGGGTATGTAAACAGTATAATGTTGACCAAGGGCTCTGGGTACAGTTCCTGAACCCCTTTCTCCATGTAAAAGTTGTAATTGTTATTTCTAAATTGTCTGATACTGTGGTGATTGTATAAATTATAATATTGTAAAAAAACTGTGCTAGAATGTTTTAAGTTAACACCTGAAGCTTACAGAAAAACGTTTTCTGAGCATAGATGCATGGCAGCTGAAAGTGTGTGTGAATATACTGCTGGACTGGGCACTTATTTTCATAGGTGGGTGAGTGGATGTCAGGTCACCACTTCTGAAGGGTTGGCAGACCTTTTGGTGATGGAGCAAGCCCTTAACACTTTGCCAGAGGACATGAGAATCTGGTTAGCTGACAGACAATGCACTACTGAAGATGAGTTGGGGAAGAAGGGAGACTGATACCTATCAAGCAGGGCATCACTGCACAGGAAAGGGACACCCAGTGCTGCTCATGGGTCTAAATTAACCCATGGTGGGCAGCCCAAACTGCCCCAACAGAGTCCACCAGTAGCAGGGGTAGCCACTAGTCCAGGTACATGTCCAGGACAAAGGGTTAAATGTTTTAAATGCAACCAGTTGGGCCATGCAACATACAGATGTCCATGGAGGCAAGGTGGGGAACAAAAGGTGGGACAGCCAGTAAGTGGGAATGACAAAATACTAGCAGTACATTGTCTCGAGACAACAAGGGTACCAAACTACCACAAGAGGTTATATCCTAACTTAGTGAATGAGAAAGAGGCCATTGCTAAGAGAGACACAGCCTCTGACCTAACCATTATGAGGCCTGTAATGGTTTAACATGAGCACTAATTGCTTGGGCAGTCTACTCCAGTCAGAGCTTTAGGAGGGACCCCAATTCACATAGCTTTGGCTTGGGTTCACCTTGACTGAGAGGGTGGAAAAGGAAGTCAGCAAGTAGGTGTGTTTGAGGATATCCCTGCAGATGTCCTGATAGGGAATGAGTTTGATAATGCAGTACCATGTGTGCATGCAGTTACACGCAGTCAGGCTTGGAGACAAGCATGTGAGTCTGGTAGACTGGGGGAGACCCAAACAGACCGCACACTTGCAGCCAGGACTGGTGAGGTGGTTACTTCAGGGAGGGAGCTACCCTGTTGCAGTGAGACTGAAGGTGAGCCACAGCTGCTTGTGGGTACTGATTATTTTTAATTTTATTTTTTTATCATTTTGTTGACCGGGAAAGTCCAACTAGGATAGAGCTTATTTTCAGGGAAGTCCTGGGGAGAAACACTCCAGACACATGTCTTTGGATTGTGGGAGGAAACCGGAGTACCAGGAGGAAACCCACATGAACACAGGGAGAACATGCAAACTCTGCACAGCTGAGAATTGAACCAGAGAACCTCCTGCTGTGAGGTGACAATGTTATCCGCTGCACCACTGTGCCACCCTTGGACAGTGTGACTGCAAGGGCAGAGGTGAGTAGTAGTACCCAGGCTGACAGTGAAGCACCATTGTCAGAGGATGCCAGATTTCCTTTGGAAAGGGAGCTGGGAAGGGTTACAAAGAGAGAGTTGAGACAGGCTCAGCTGTTAGACTCTACATTACAAGGCATGAGGGAGGTAGTTAGTGAGGCACCTGATTCTCAAGGGACGGTGTAATCTGTTTGCTGAGACAAAGGGTTACTGTATAGAGAGTGGACCCCTGAGGGAAGGCTAGAGGGTGAGAGAATACAGCAGTTGGTAGTGCCCAGAGCTTACCATCTGGCACTTCTAGCCATAGCCCATGATATTCCCTTTGCAGGTTATATGGGCATAAAATGTACAAAGAGACATATTATGCAGAACGTTTATTGGCCTGGGATTTCTAGAGATGTAACAGGGTACTGCAAAACCTGTGAGCAGTGTCAAAAAGTAGACAAGGCAGGAGACAAGGTGAAAGCTCCTTTCATGCCTTTGCCTGTGATTGAGGAACCATTTCAGGGGATAGCTATGGATATCGTGGGACCTCTGAATACCCCAAGTTCCACAGGGAAAAAGTATATCCTAGTGGTAGTAGATTATGCTACCAGATACCCTGAAGTGGTGGCTCTGTCCTCCATTCAGGCAGAAAAGGTGGTAAATGCTTTGTTAGAGATTTTCAGCAGGGTAGGTTTCCCAAAAGAAATACGGATTGCCAGAGGTGCCAATTTCATGTCAGACCTGCTGGCATGTCTGTGGAAGCACTGTGAGGTGAATCACATAAAGACCATCCCCTACCACCCCCAGACTAATGGTCATGTTGAGAGTCTAAACTCTACACTCAAGACAATGCTATGGGCATTTACAGACCAGTTTAAGAGGGAGTGGGACAAATATTTTCCCCACCTGTTTGCTTACAGAGATGTTCTCCAGGAATCCACAATTTACCCTCTGAGATGTTGTATGGGCACACAGTAAGGGGACCTCTAGATATAATTTGAGATGAGTGGGAGGGTGTGTGTGAATCCCACAAGGAGTCTGTTGTGGCATACATCCTAAACCTCACGACAAGGCTCAGGGAACTCATGGGCTTGGCCCAGGAGAACTTGGCAAAAGCCCAACAGCAGAAAAAGGTTTGGTATGACAGGAATGCTCGAGCTAGAGAGTATGCTGTAGGGCAGCAGGTAATGGTTCTCAACCCTGTCAGAAACAACAAGCTGCAAGCAGCTTGCAAAGGACCCTACAAGGTGATAAGGGAGGTCAGTGATGTTAACTACATGGTAGAACTGCTAGGCAGGAGGCAGGGGCACAAACTGCACCATGTTAACAATGTGAAACCTTACCATGACAGGGAGGCCCTTGTGCTAAGTATCTGCGGTACAAGGCAGAAGGAGTCTGAGGGGGATCTGGTGACTGATCTCAGTGAGGCTTGAACTGACACCTCAGTGGAAGGGGTAACAATGTCCCAGCAGTTATCCCCAACCCAGGTTCAAGAAATCCAAGTAATGTTACAGGAGTTTGGGGGCATGTTCAATGGGAAACCAGGGTGCACCCACCTGGTGCAGTACCATGTGACTACAGGACCCTAGAGGCCTATTATGCAGGCCCCTTATAGGGTGCCTGAGGGAGTCAAACAGACTCTGGGGGAGGAGATACAGGAAATGTTGGAACTAGGGGTAATTCAGAAGCCCAGCAGTCCCTGGGCCTCCTCAGTGGTGTTAGTACCAAAGAAGGATGGCAGCACCAGGTTCTGTGTGGACTACAGGAAATTAAATAGTCACAGAGTCAGATGCTTGCCCCATGCCTAGGACAAATGAAGCCCTAGAGCATCTGGGTGGGGTTAAGTATCTTACCACCTTTGGTCTTACCAAGAGTTATTGGCAGGTGCCCTTGACTCCCAGTGCTAGAGACAGAGGTCAGCTTTTGTGATTCCTTTTGGCTTGTATGAGTTCACGAAGATGCCCTTTGGGATGAAAAATGCCCTGGCGACTTTCCAGAGGCTGGTAGAGTGTATCCTAGCAGGAGATTTTGCCTTTGCTTACCCAGATGATATTGTCATCTACAGCCGTTCCTGGCAAGAGCACTTTCAGCATGTCAGGGAGGTGCTGGGCAGTCTACAGAGGGCAGGGTTGACCATTAAGCCCAGTAAGTGTCAGGTGGTTATGGCAGAGGTCTCCTACCTGGGACATAGAGTGGGGAGTGGTAAAATCAGGCCAGGACCTGCCAAAGTGAAAGCCATTCAGGCATGCCCTGCAACCATTACCAAAAAGCAGGTGAGGGCATTCTTAGAGACAGCACGATACTACAGAAAGTTTGTCCCCAATTATAGTACCATAGCTGCTCCCCTCACATACCTGACAAGGAAAAACAAGCCAGATAAGGTAGTGTGGACCCCAGCATGTGAGCAGATATACCTGAAGCTTAAATGAGCTTTGGGAGGACCCCACTGTGTTAGACAGTCAAGATTACAGAAAATAATTTGTTGCACAGGTGGATGCTTCAAACCATGGGGTGGGAGGTTACCTAGCCAGGTTTCCTCAGAGGGAGAAGAGCACACAGTGGTATATCTCAGCCATAGGCTGCAACCCAGGGAGGAATGCTATGCAGCTGTGGAAAAGGAATGCCTAGCCATAGAGTGGGCACTGCAGAAACTTCAGCCTTATCTGTATGGAAGGAAGTTCACTGTAGTTACAGACCACGATCCCTTAACATGGCTACATCGAACCAGCTAGCAAAATGCCAAGTTACTAATGTGGAGCCTAGGGTTGCAAACGTATGATATGACAGTGCAGTACCACAGTGGGGTTAGCAATGCACAGATGGTTTCACAAGACAGGGAATGGGGTACGGTGTTCCCAGACAGGCTCAAACCCTCTCAAGCAGCGTTTCTCAAGGGTCACTTGAAAAACTACCTTGAGTTTTCGGGGAGGGGAGAAATGCGACATTGACACTACCAGCCCAGCTATCTGGAATTTTGTAAACAATTCTATGTCATTTGTGAATATTGATATGATTTATACAGAATTGCATATTATGTACAGAGCTTCAAGAATGTAACTACAGCACACCCTGCTGAAACTTAGAAGATTAACTTACAAAACTTCAAGAAAATAAGTTGAACTTAAGTGTTTTATAATGTGCTATAAAAGTTTCAATGCAGCAAGCAAACATAACGTCTAGAGCTAGAAGTTTTTCTGTTGCCTGAAAAGAAAAGTAATTACTAGATTTCCAAAAAGTAATTACTATATTTAAAATGTAAAGTGTTTGATTGCTTTATGATTTCCTAGTAGCTACACAGTTCTGAACACATCTGAGAGATATGTATTTTTTTAACACAGAGATGTTAAAATTCTTAGTTTCTGTTTTAGCCTGGAAACTGAAGTCAGGTGACAAACAGTGATGTAATTCAAGCTAACCCATCAGTAATGTTTGATATTAATTTAAGAACCCTCGCAAGGAGAGACTATGCATTTTGTACTTTGTCTTTGACCTGGAAACATCCATCCATCATCACCATCATCTGCACTTGCCTTGCTAACAGTAAGTAACCAGGGTACAGTAATCTATTTTAGATATAGATAGGAATATAGCAAAGATGAGTTTAGATGCTTTCAGTATTTATGTGAGACTGTTCCGCAATGTTATTTTAAAATATTTCCTGTGATTTTGAACTCTGAAGCAACTGTGTTTATTTTCTGAGTATTGTCTTTTTCTTTTATTATTTATTATTAAATGTATTTAAACCTATCTTTGTGGCTGATATTTGTGAGACATATTTAAGCTCTTAGAGTACTTGCATATGTATTTGGCGACACTGTACAGGCTAATCCTAAATAACCTTGCTTGATGAGACTACCATCTGGATTATTAGTAACATTAAACAGTAGGATTGGACACCCTTTGTAAGGGCCTTATAGTAGCTGATAAGTGTGGGTGGTTGGTCGAAGCTGGTACTGCCTTATAATCTGGGCAAAAGGGGGTATAGCTAGTAAACCTATGCCAGCCTTCCCCAGGTGTGTGTGTGTGTGTGTGTGTGTGTGTGTGTGTGTGTGTGTGTGTGTGTGTCTGTATATCAATCAAATCCAAAAGTATGGGTGTATCAGCTACTTGGGCAGGGACATAGCTGTGCCAGTGGGGAGTCTTATTGGGTCTATATTACAACACTGAAGACACTGAACATTGAACAGCTTAAAGGCCAAAAATGCCAGACCTTGAAGTCGCTATTGTGGGGGGCTGTGCCCCCTGCTAATTATATATACCAACTCTGAGATTGCACCACAGTGAGGAAAGGGCAAATATTCCAATCTTCACTGTACTGTGACCTCACAAAAAGCACATCATTGAATGGCATTTCCGACATTAAAGCCATTCATGTTGAGCCTCTTCATTTTGTAAACAGGAACCCATCTTATTGGGGATCTGGAGAAAGAGGCAGAAACCAGCCCCAGACTGACTGTGATCTCTGAGTGCTCTTAAGGGAAATTGTACTTTACTGTGTGTGTACTTGCCATCCTCCCATTGTGTACATCCCTCACTGTTTCCAGTGGTGAGGATTGAGGCTCCTTAATTACTGGGTCAGTCCAGGGGCATCACACTATATATGGATCTACTTCACAAGATCGAAGAACCCTATAACTGACTTTCATAAGAATGAGACCACATCAGCTAAACTCCAGATAACTGAAAGCTTACAACCACAATATGTGGAACACTGAACTCTACAAGTGAGCAGACGTCTGATCATCACTTAAAGGCACAGTTCTACAATGAAACACTGCCTACAGAAAATAACTATCACTGGTTTTGCAGGGGGGAAAGCCCCCTGCACCCCCCATGTGGCACAGCACAACTCCTAACTGAAGGATATATCCATTAAGGAAAAAGCCAGTGAATTCAGAACCTATCAGTACTACTTTAGGAGAGATACCAGGTAAAGCCCCAGCAGGGTCATCACAGTTACACAACCAGGATTTCAGCAATTCATCTAATCATATGTCATGACCATGCTCCAACACCACAAAGACCTACTGCAGTAAACGCACATTAACAAATGGTAGAACTTAGAAAAAGTTCAGAGCACATTGCTGGTAGAATCATGCACTGGAGTTTGTCAATACAGGAACATAAACTGCAAAATTATCAACAGGAGATTTGTTAACCCTTTAGCCTCGAAGAACTACATGGGTCAAGAGGAATCCTGCTTTACATGCTCCATTGCAACACTGTATATTGATACCTCCAGCACTAGTTTGTGATGGACTTCCATCCCAGATACTTCCCATTAAGGGAACGAGAGTTCATCTTCTGAGTTAATGCCAGCTCTGCTGTAACGGAGGGACAATATGATGATCTAAGATAAAAATTCCCTTATTTTACCATAAATGTAGATATCAATGAAGTTATCTTACTGTACTTCACCTGGTTGTACAAACAGGTTTTGATATCAAAAGAAAAGGAACTGTTGTGCAAGATATTGTGGAATTATATAATTCAAACAAGCTCAAGAACTCTTTGTATCTTTCAAAGCATTTTGTCTAGGCTGTCTGTACTACAGTGTATAGAAAATGACAGGATACTTGCACTATCTCATCATGAATAAGGCTGGCGTCTAGAAACTAAAACTGCAGCTGCAGCACAAATCCAACAGAAGTAATGCAGACATCAGCACTAATGCACACACTTCCAGGATACACGGAGTCAAAGCAAAAGTTTCGCAATGGCCTGAGCAGTTCTCCACGTCAGCTTTAGTGATTTCATTTACAACCCAGCTATGCTGAAGCTAGAAGGACGTATTCAGTAACAGTAATAGCTTATGCCTATACAGAAAAAAATAAAACAAACTAAAATGAACAGAATCTCACTCTGAATGTAATGTCTAACACCTGCCAATGTTTGCGAGTCAGTCCATGAAAATATCAAGGGTGCTACGCCATTTTCCCTACATATAACATCTCCGGGGCACAGTTATTCCACTTCTGGTAGGCAAAAAACAGCAGTACTGTGCAGACAACATCTATGTGTCAGGCAGAAAAAAAGGCTAGAGCAGTAGAGAGGTGCTATAATGTAATTTAAACACAGAAAATGATGTGGCATTAACATGATTAATATCTATTGCACCATAATCCCTGTAAGTGCAGGCAGAGGCTAGGGTGCTTGACCTAGCACACAATATGGTAATGGTGGTAGTTCTGTTATAGAGGAGTAAAAAGCAAAGAGGTGAAGTGCAGATAACAGCCCATAAATGTTCTCTAGCATCATGTTAGTAATAACTTTGTTGTTACTACCTGTTAAAATATTTTAAAAACTGGACACTGTTACAAGCATTTACTTTTTTGCAATTTTAAATGCTTGTTTTTGTTGTGTTTACAGCAGGTTAGGATTTCAGGGATAGCTTTCGATGATGAGATATTTTACTTTAAAGGAATACTGTAATGTGAGCAGCATACTTCCTACTGGTGTCCTCTTCCTGTACAGGTCTTCTAAAAATCTCAGGTCCTTAAAATTCCATGCACACCCACTTTGACACACATACAGTCTCTGAGTGAAGGTTAGGAGTTTTACACGTATTAGACCCCAGTATTTATTTTTTTTTCATCTTACACAGCAGGTGAGTGAGCTGGGGTTGACTTGCCGATGCAGGGATTAGGGTCTGCTGGCAGTGGTTCCTTTTTCAGCTGAGTGGAGGAAATGTTCCAGTCCTGTGTGTCTAATTTGCTTCTACTGAATTTTTCTCTTTGTCTGCTCATCCCTCACTGCCTAATGGTGCTTCTCCCTTTTAGATAGGTGATTGCCTGGTATATAAGGAGTTGCACTGGTCAGCACTTTATAGAGGCCGAGTTGTTGTGCACTGAGCTTGTCATAGTTATTTTATACTATCATGAATGACCATGGTTACCTACATTACTCACCATTTTTCTGAGGTCCTTTAACTTAAAGCTGAATCTTATGATATGGCTCATTCCCTTAATTTTATTATAGTTGAGTGCGCCTTCTGCTTAAGCTTTGAGGTAGTTCATCATTAACATTGTTCCCGCAAGAAAATCTTTCCCACTCTGAAGTCCCAGACCCTCCCCCTGGGGTTAGGCAAGCTGGGAAAACCACATCACTCTTTTCCTTCCCCACACCAACTCCAGCAGCTGCCCATGCCATTAACCAAACTTGAGTCACATGGGTAATACTCGGGGATTTACTTCTCTATACCAATGGAGATGGTGCATATTTATTATTTGTGGTGCTGATATGATACTCCAACAGTTTAGCAGTTAAATTCCCCTAATGTGATATTACTTTTGAAAATAATGCCCCCAAGTGCAATGACATAATTAGCAAGATCTTTTGGGGATACTGATGGCAATATGTAAGTGGGGAAAAATAATACAGTACTTGCTTTTGTTGAGTGTTATTTGGAAATCTAAGGGCTCTAGGTTAGGATTGTGGGCAATCTGTCACCAGATAACAAGGTTCCTGACAAAAACAGATACTCCCCTGCAGTTATTCTTAAGTATAAAACAGCTGAACCCTGGTATAGAAAAAATGTTTTCACTGTACTGGATCGAGAATCTGATAACTAAACATATGTGGATGTGCCTGAGTTGCAGGAATGCCTCAAGTTCTGGCATCTTTCTATTCAAGCATTTAGCACTGAGTAGCATAACCCTGATGCTGTCAAACAAAAGGCTTGCAGCAATGAAGGCAATGATAGATTACTATGCAGGTCAGCAGAGAAATGATATAAATCCCTCTATGAGCCGTTTCTTCTTCATATCATATAGATCAAACCGCAAAGGTTAATGGTTGCCATAACTATACACAAAACAGTCTGTGCTAGAAACACAAAAAAGTCAAGTGACTGAGATTAGACAGATACTTAATGGAAAAGGACATACACTTCCAGACCCAGCTTATGATGCTACTGCTGCCAGGAATTTTTTATATGCATCTAACAAAAAAGCTGTCACCTAAAATATGAACATCCCTGCTCTACTGAACAGACACATGTGGTTCACCCAATGTCGTACAAACCTGCAGGTCTTTTTTCCAAATCTAAAAAGAATTTCTCCAAATGTGAAGCTGACAAAAGTAATTACTTTTCACCATTTAGGCCAAGGGTCAGTCAAGATTTATCTGAACCAAAATGATGCTAGAAAGCAGAAGTATATTAAGTATGTAATTTACTACAAACAAAAGAAACAGGCTTCAGTCAGCAATGAAACTAAAACTGCCCTTCCTGTAGTCATTTACTCTTACACGTGACAGAGTTTGTTCAGCTCTGACCTTCAGAATGAAACCATTCACCTAATTTATATAAAATTAGTTGTAAAACCAACACTGTGATCTTCTTGCAAGTGACGGTGTAGCTTCTGTTTGTGTTACAGTACTATCAATGGTATTTGTTCTATAACTCTATGCTTAGAAATATGCCTGACAGGCTACAACCTGGTTATGCTTTAGACATTTATTGTTTCCTGATCAGGAGAGTCAGTTGATCCAAACTCTACCCGTTTCAGCCATACCCTGGGTCACAAGCAAAACAAAATACATGTTAAAAAAACAAACTCCCAAATTATTAAAAATACATTACAGATGTAATTTGTGTATGATATTATGTAAATTGTAACAGTTTACATTTTTTTTTTTACTTTTTATTTTGATCTCAGATCACAACAGACCTTATCATCATTACCAACCCAGTTCCAGGTGCCCCACATCCACTCTTAGTCTACCAGCTATTCTCCTACCCCCTGGACCTAGTCTGGTTTGCTAGGGCTGGTCATGGATCCTAAGACCATCCTTGGGGCTTGACTCATCTGTGCTTCTGTCTGGGGGGATTTTTTGGTTTATGTTCTACCCACTCCCTTTCCCCACCCCACCCACATGCTTATTTATTACATCAGAGGGCAACTTCCCTCTTTGGGCTACACCTCCCCTTAAGGAGAGAATCAACAAGTGCCTTCCCACCTAGGACAGACACGTCCATCCCTTTCATGCCGCTCAGTCAACTAAGCTGCTAACTGAACACAGGTCAGCTGGGCTGTAGTTGGAGCTTTATCCCTCTACATCACTGGAACGGCAACAGTTTTTAGCATTGATAACAGAGTATTAGTATAAAGACTAGCATAACATTAAATATTCTAGAATAACATTTATGTATGCAATTCAGAGGCTGAAGTATGAATGCTCCTGAGTGGGACAGGAGCCAGGCTTGAATGATATTTGAGGTGAAAAAAAGAATAAAAGTTGTCAAAGGGCACATACCAAAATAGTGTGCCATGACAGGATTGCATAAGAACTATAATGGTTTGCAACAATATTGTTTTGACATGGGTAAGCCAATGGATTCCATGAATCATAGTTAATTCCTTGACATGTACAGAGATTTTAATAAAAGAGATGGACCACTATATTTGTTATTTTGTTATATGAAAGAAATACTCTTTAAGGTTATAAAGGACTTCCTTTCATTACAGTATACTGCCAACTAGATGATGAGGTTCGTGGACTCTGTGTGTGTGTGTGTGTGTGTGTGTGTGTGTGTGTGTGTGTGTGTGTGTGTGAGACAGAGAGAGAGAGTGAGAGAGACAGAGATCATGAAATCTTGTACTGTTGGTTTAGCAAAGTAATTCTGTGACAAGTAGCAACGCTACAAGTCACCACTGAGTTCCCTAATTCTAGAATGAAAGATATTTCCGATCTTCGGCAACTAAATCAAAAATGAAAGCTTAACCAGCTCTAGCTCCAGTGAAACAAGCTTGGGAAGGGGTTAAAGAATACAACACAATCAGACACGTAAATCTTATTCTGCATTTATTACTGCTTGTTAGCAGCCTGATTAAATTTACCTGCTATTCTAAGCATCTTAGTTTTGGTTTTAGCACTTGTGCTTCAGGTCAGTTACTTTACATTTAAGCTTTTTGTGGTCTACACTCTTGTGGACAAACCCTTATCAAAACCTGCTCTCCATAAGTTCGCCAAGTATTCAGAACACTACATCTGGACAATTCCCACCAGTTTCTCCTGCCAGTCTGGTCAACATGAGCATACTAAGACAGTGTAACAACTGTCTCATGTTCAAGGACAGTCCTCTTCTCCTAGCACATAATTCCTCTACTTGCGAGAACCGCACCTCCATTAGTAACCTGGAATTCATGCTCTCTCATGCTACAGTCAGTACTCCTGAGAAAGAGGAGGTTGCCAACACAAACAACACACCAGCCACATCACATAGCCAGGCACAACATACACCCACGTTTGTAGGGGTCCTCAATAAAAACTTACCTCAACAACAGAGACCCCCAAAACACATTCACAAACATTCCACACACAACACCAAACACGTCACAGACAGTAGACAACACACCAGTTTTACACAAATACAGCCCGTTAGGCATAACAATAAACCAATGCAGCCCATAAGGTATAAAAATAAACCAAACATACTAGTCATTGGCGACTCACTAGTGAGACACACTGATGTCCCCCTCACCAGGCTCGATAAGTAGAAGATCAGGGTCAGTTATCTGTCAGGTGCAAGAATCCGCCACATAACTCACACACTTAAGTCTCTCCACAACAGGTACAGGTACGACAATGCCATTGTCCATGTTGGTGTGAATGATGTCAGACACACCTCCCTGGATTGTATGAAGAGAGACATGATTGAGTTCTCAGAGTACGTGTCCTAGGCTGGTATGACCCTAGCCCTAAGCAGCATCCTACCTTCACCAAGAATTAAACCACAATACCAACAAAAAATAATTTGACTTCAACAACTGGCTTAGTTTCTGGTGTCTTTTTAAGGGGATCCAGTATCTGTCTGCCTGGGATGACATGGTTGACAGGCCTCAATGCTTTGCCAGAGATGGCCTCCACCTGTTACCCCTGGGGTTCTGGATCCTGACCAAGGCTCTTGGCTCCCCCATTTTGCCTTTTTTATGCTATGACCCAAAGACAAATCTCCAACATAAAAGATCTATAAAAAAGCAAATTCAAGGTCATGCTGCTTAATGCTAAGAGCCTAAACTTGGAAATGCACTCACTGGAGGCTCTCCTCACACTGGAAGATGCTGATGTCTCTGCGGTCACAGAAACTTGGTTCAGGGATGAGGAGAGCACTTCTGCCTTACCAGGCTATACCTCTTCCACACTTTCTGACCCTAAAACGAGGTTGGAAAGACTAAGGGTGGTGGAGTCTCTATTTTCATTAAGGACAGGCACACCTCCAGACTGGTTTGCCAGCATGACTCACTGGAATTACTCCAGCTGCAACTGACAGTTGGCAAGTCATCCATCCATGTTATAGCCAGCTACAGACCCCCCTCCATGACTTAGGACACCCACTCCTCCTACCTGGACCTACTTGACTCCATCAAGGTACCCCCTAACACCCTGATCCTTGGTGATTTCAACTACCCCACCATAGACTGGGTGAACTATTCCTGCACTAATGCACTCACCCAACGATTCCTTGACTTCATCAATTCTAATGCACTAGACCAGCTCGTCTCATCCCCCACAAGGGGAGATAACATTCTGGACTTCGTTCTCACCCACATGGGTGACCACTGCACCACTCCCATAGTATGTTCTTCCATGTTGAGATCAGATTAACAGTTTGTCTCATTCAAAGTCTCTATCCCACCCAACCCCCCCCCCCCCAGCCGTAAGTAGGCTAAAAAACTTCTCAAAAGCTTACTACAACTATGCTGAACAATACGTCAATGCAGTATACAAGCACCTGTACAACTGAATGGACTCAGCCATACCCAGCAGAACTAAAACCTGCTCCTCAAGGAAACACAGACTTGTCTGGTGAACATCCTCTATCAACAAGCTTTACAACAAAAGGAAGAAACTGTTGACAATGGGTAAAAAGGAACAAATTCTAAATTGGAAAAACTCCCTTCTCAGCCTCAACAAGCAAATTAGATCACTAGAGAAAATCTCCAAAGCCAGTTATGAATTGAAATTAGCCTCCGAAACAAAGGGAAACAACAAAGTCTTCTTCAGCTACGTCAGGAACCTCCATGGCAAAGCCCAGGTCATTTCTGAATTAGTACTTAACGGTGACACTTACACTGATCCTGCTGACTTAGCCAACTGCTAGCCGACACGTTCTGAGCAAACTTCACCCCCTATCACCCCCAAAGGCCCATTCAACATCCCCAATACTTGTCCCGCACCTCACATCTCCATAGATCAAGTGTTAAAGGCCCTATCCAAGGCAAAGAACAAAGCTTCCATGGGACCTGATAGCATTCCAGGCTGTGTTCTGCACCATCTCCAGCAAGAACTAGCTTCATTAGTGAGCACTTTATTCAACCACAGCCTAATTACAGGCTTCATTCCAGCAGAGTGGAGAACTGCCATTGTCATCCCCTTGCATAAATGTGGTGCCACTACTGACCCAGGAAACTATCATCCCATCAGCTTGACAAGTCTGATCTGTAAAGCCATGTAGAGCATTATTATGGATCTCATAAACAAGGACATAGGCAATTTCCAAGCACTTGACCCCACCCAATTCAGATTCATCAGGGGCAGATTTTGCCTGTTGAACCTGGCTGACTTCTTTGAGACTGTCACCAAGGTTCTGGATGAGGGAAAGTCAGTACATACAGCTTACCTTGACTTGGCCAAGGCCGTTGACACAATTCCCCACTCAAGCATCATCAAAAGCTAACTCAACTTGGCGTAAATCCCTATCTCATCAGGTGGGTGGCCAACTGGTCCACCGATATGACCCACAAGGTCAAAACAGACGCCACCACCTCAGACAGCAGACCTGTCACTGGTAGTGTTCCCCAGGGATCTGTCCTGGGACCCCTACTGTTTGGCATCAACTTCTCAAAGGTCCAGGCAAAGACAAAGGGCCTTTGGCTGACCAAGTTTGCGGATGACTGTAAGTTGGGTGCTGTCATTGAATCCCCAAATGATGTTAACATACTGCAACAGATCTCACAGCAACAAATTACTGGTGCCAAAGTCATGGCCTTAAGTTAAACGCAAAAAATATATATTATCATACCATTCAGCAAAAAGATGGCCACTACTGATTACCCACATCAATGGCAACACCCCTAAGCACACAACCTGTGGTGAGAGACCTGGGTACTCAGGTTGACAACAATCTCACATTCGACCATCATGTAGCAGCAGTGATCAGAAAAGCCTTTTACTTGGTTCATCTCATAAGTAAAGGGATTGCTTCCAGAAAGTTATTACCTCTCTGTACTCCTCCCTCATTAGGCATATAATTGAGTATAATACCCAGTTTGGTATGTGCCTCTCCAAACACCTGTACCAACTGGAAAAGCCATAAAATACCTCTCAAGGAGAATCCATGGACTCCAACACCTGTCCTATGCAGACAGGCTCAAATCACTATCACTCTACTTGGTATCATACAGATTGCTCAGAGGTGATCTGTGTCTCGCCTACAAGGCAATATCAGACCCTGCCCTACTAGAGATACTCCATATGCATCAGTATAACTCCTCGTGCATTACCCGATCAAAAGGTCTAAATCTAATATATGACATCAACAAAACCTGCTGGAGAGACAGGTTTGTCTCGCAGAGGCTGCCCTGTCTCTGGAATACACTCCCCATACATGTCAAACAGAGTACTTCACTGACCCTTTTCAAGCGCAACCTTTAATAAGTGGATGGGAGACCACTAATTTGTACAGACGCTGGAAGATAAACTGTTTATATAAAAAACACGGCAAAGCTTTCAGGTCAAAAACCCTTCTTCAGTGCATACATTTCAGTGATTAAAACACAATGAATATATAGTATGGGTCTATATCACATGACTTGCAGCCAAACAGTCATATGACAATTACATTCAATGAAAATAAAAATAAAAATAAAAATAAAACATACTTTTTCACTTTAATTTAGTTTGCTGTAAAAACTTTAAAACAGGTTTTAATGTTATAACATCATCTATCCCTGGAATTTTGTCTGCCTGTAGTCCAGTTATCCACTCGTATTCCTTTAGCTCTAATTTATTGTTTATGTCCCCACCTCTTTCTGTTGTTTCAACTATATGTATAACTCGAAACACAAATTTATGCTCAGCTCCATGTTCCTCTATGTGCTTATAAAGGGAATTAAGTAAGAACTAATTCCCTTTATAAGCACATAGAGGAACATGGAGCTGAGCATAAATTTGTGTTTCGAGTTATACATATAGTTGAAACTAAAGGAATACGAGTGGATAACTAGACTACAGGCAGACAAAAGTCCAGGGATAAATGATGTTATAACATTAAAACCTGTTTTAAAGTTTTTACAACAGACTAAATTAAAATGAAAAAATATGTCCTATTTTTATTTTTATTTTTTATGTTTATTGAATGTAATTGTCATATGACTGTTTGGCTGCAAGTCATGTGACATGGACCCATATTATATATTCATTGTGTTTTAATCATTGAAATGTATGCACTGAAGAAGGGTTTTTGACCTGAAAGCTTTGCCGTGTTTTTTATAAACAGTTTATCTTCCAGCGTCTGTGTAATCTTTGACCGTTACCTTTATCTCTATTTTTGTAAGTGTTCCTGTTTTGTTACTGGAGATACACTTGAGGTCTCGAGCAGCCAAGATTTTCGTTGGTTATGGAGCCAGCAACTTTGAATTTCTCAGTGGAAAGCCTAGTCGCAACTGAGATAAATCCATTACTGAATTTTGCATCAACGGACTATGTTAATCATGGGGGTAGTATTTCTAGCAGTACTACACATTCCGTTGAATTTACAAACAAGTTACAACTTTTAGAGAAGAGATTAACCTCCTTCAAAAAACTGCAATGGCAGCGTTTCAGTTTTTGCGCCTATCTTGAGAAAGGAATAGTGCCCAGAGGTCTACGAATAACAAAGATGCCTTCATATGGGAACGTCTTTCCTGATCTACTCAAGCGCTGGCAGCAACTGAATCTACAACTGAGCCTAGACTATATGATCCTAATGAACGACCACTTTATGCAAGTAGAAACAGATCTTAAAACTGAAATCTATAATTTAGATAAAGAGTTACGTGACTCGCAAGTTTTTTCAAACAACATTTCCAGTTACGAGCAGCTGTTTAATAGAATTAACTCCTTTGATAAAAAACTAAAGGAGTCCAAAAAGAAAAAAACTGATATGTGACGTGAATGATTTTGCATTGGGTCATATCTTTTCATGGCCCAAGATTACAGATAAGAGCAAAGGGATATCCAACTATAAATATAATAATAAAAACAAAGCACTAGACTCTTTGGATACTTTTGAACAGATACCATCAGTTTCGACGAACGTTGAGGCAGCTACTGTGACTGACAGGATTGACCAATCGGAGCATTCGCTAACAACGACGCCCACAGACGTACTAAACGTCGACATGAATACATCTAAACAAGAGCCACATTCTGTAGTTAACAGAGAGAAGGGCTTACAGCAACGCGGAAAGTTGCAACAAACAACACTTAATCTTAAACGTTTTCAGTTAACTCAAGCGGAGGTGGTACCGGAACGAATTTTCCAAAGGAATAGAACAGCCTCCACGAGTATGTTAACACCAACGAAAAGAAAAAATAGTAGCCCTTTAGGACTCAGCAAGCATGTCCGACGATAAAACAAGGTACTTTGAATTTATCCAGCTTTACATTAACAGAAGCACACTATTCGTTGCTACAAAAGGGTTTGAACTTTATTCCAACGGCAGTAGATGATGTGGTAAATGTAATAACAGACCTTAAACTGTTCGTAAGGACAGTAACTTTAAAAATGTTATTTGGTAACAAAGGTATTGTTGAATCTATATGTAAGCGAAGAAGTACGTTTGTACCAAGCAATGTACCTGTGTTGTTAGCGTTTCAAAATTTATGTGAGCAAGAAATCAGAGAAATATATAATAGTAATTATAAGCATAATGGTGCAATAGTAAATAGGAATTTTAATTTGACCATAGAAGAATATGAAGCCATGAAAATACTAATTAAAAACAATAACATTATAATCAAGCCAGCGAATAAAGGTAATGTCACTGTTGTAATGGACAAAGATAAATACTTACATTCGATGGGTAATTTACTAAATGACGTAACAGCCTTTAGAGTCATTAATCAAAGTGACGTCAAAAAATGTATTAGTACAATTAACATGGCTATATATGATTTGCAACTACAAGAAGATATAGATATAGACCTTTTTAATTTTTTTACAGTACCATGTCCCCTCATACCTAGTCTATATGGAGTTCCAAAAATACATAAATCTTTAATGGATCCACCTATGAGACCTATAGTCTCAGGTGGAGGTTGGATTACCGAACCTATATCCATTTACCTACAGCAGCAATTATATCCATTCATGAAAACCTGTAGTACTGTGTTAAAGGATACAACTGATTTTTTAATAAAGTTAAGACAATGGCAACAATCATCTAGAATAGATAAAACAACATATGATGATATTATACTAGTAACACTGGATATTACTTCCCTTTTTACAGTGATACCTAATGATTTTGGTATTAACTGTATAAGGGAATTTCTAACAGAACAAACGTCATACACAGCACGTAAAATAGAAACGATCTGTGCATTATTAGAGCTAGTTTTAACTAATAACATATTCCTATTTAATCAACAAATGTACCTACAAATATCGGGTGTGGCTATGGGTACTTCCATTGCAAATACCTATGCCAACCTGGTATTATATGTTTGGGAGCAGAAATTTATACTGAATAGGGATAATAATTTTGTGAATAACATAGTATTTTACCAAAGATTCGTTGATGATTGTTTTTTATTATGGAAAGGGAATGAACACCAACTGGGATCTTTCCTGTTATATTTAAATGAAAGTACAAACTTTTTAAAGTTTAAGATGGAGTTTGCTAGAGACAAAATAGTGTTTCTGGATGTAATGTTGAATAAAACTTCAGATTCTTTTGAAACATGTATTCATCAGAAACAAGTACACTCAGGACGATACTTGAATTCTGATAGCATGCATGCTCCCCATGTATTTAGGAGTATAATAGGATCACAGTTGGGTAGAGTTAGTAAATTAAATACCAATGAAACAATGTTTAAGATACAACTCGAATCTACAATACAAGAATTACTCTCTAGTGGCTATAGTAATAGACTGGTTTTGGAATATAAGGATAAAACTTTAGCCCAGAGACCTACTACACTGAAACCTACATATACAGAGGGTATTATAAACAGTGAAGTAAGAGAATGTGACAATAAAATTAGATTTGTTACTTCTTTTAATTCTAACACACACTTAATACAAAGAGTGATAGAAAAAAATTGGCTTATACTCATGGCATGTAATGAAGTGAGGAAAATATTAGATGTAAAACCATCTTTCTGTTTTAGAAATATGAGAACAATCAAACAACAACTATGTTATAAGGATTTTTACACACCAACAGTAAGTAACAAAACTAAGTTAGGAACGTTCAAATGTTATAATTGTACATGTTGTGCAGATATTTATGAAGGATCCAGCCATCTGTTTAAACATCCTGTAACTAAGAGAATTTATAACTTCAATGTTAAAGCAACCTGTAATACCACTGCAGTAGTATATATGGCCACGTGCTCCAGGTGTCCATCATTCTATATAGGTAAAACTATAAGAAAATTAAAAAACAGAATAATTGAACACAAGTCTGAGGTCAACAGGGCAGTAAGAACTAATTCCCTCTATAAGCACATAGAGGAACATGGAGCTGAGCATAAATTTGCGTTTCGAGTTATACATATAGTTGAAACAACAGAAAGAGGTGGGGACATAAACAATAAATTAGAGCTAAAGGAATATGAGTGGATAACTAGACTACAGGCAGACAAAATTCCAGGGATAAATGATGTTATAACATTAAAACCTGTTTTAAAGTTTTTACAGCAAACTAAATTAAAGTGAAAAAGTATGTTTTATTTTTATTTTTATTTTCATTGAATGTAATTGTCATATGACTGTTTGGCTGCAAGTCATGTGATATAGACCCATACTATATATTCATTGTGTTTTAATCACTGAAATGTATGCACTGAAGAAGGGTTTTTGACCTGAAAGCTTTGCCGTGTTTTTTATATAAACAGTTTATCTTCCAGCGTCTGTGTAATCTTTGACCGTTACCTTCTATTTTTGTAAGACCACTAATTTGTCCCAGGGGTTCCACCTTTGTCCCTCACTGACAGGGACGACAGGTGCTGACTGAGGTTTCATTTTTGGGGATAAACTCTTGGTTAGGCTGGTAAGAGCCCCAGGGCAATTAGCCTAGTAACCTCATATGATCTTATGAGCCTATGATCCTACTGAGTGGCGGCTAGCTTAAAGTCTTAAGGAAGCAGTGACGAAGACAGTAAGAGAATATACAAAATGTTCAGATGCAGCTGTCTCAGGGGTACAGAAGGGAAAGCAAGACTAAGTGGTGTTTTTTTTTGTCATTTTCAAATCACATGGGTCAAATGGGAGAGAAATTCCATTTTACTACCTAGAATATGGGCTTATAATTGTAGCTTGGGTATAAACTAATGGTCGACAAAGGCACTGAGTAATCAGTGCAAATAAAGAATGTAAAAAATGAGTCCTTCTACCTCCATTGAGGAAATACAGATGTTCACTTCACAAACACAGTCGGACCAATTCCTGTTAAGCAACATGTTAAAAGTAGTCTGCATTCACTTTTTTGATAAATGAACCACCTTAGCTATGAGTATATCACCTGGGTATAGAATTCATCTTACACACAGGAAGAAATATATCTCTGTCTCCACTCTAGCAGAGCAAAAACTGTCATACAGCTCCTTCACTGTTCTTATGCCTAGTATCTGTGTTAAGGCTTTAAGGGTAAATTATAAATGCATAATTTAGAAGGATGCACTTGCATATGTTTTGGTGTTTAATTTCTCTAAAATGACATAATTCCTCTTGTGGGGGTGGCACAGCGACACAATGGATAGCATTGTCGCCTCATAGCAAAAAGTTTTCTTGTTCAATTCTTGGCTGGGGTGCCTTCTATGTGGAGTCTGCATGTCCTCCCTGTGTTCATGTGGATTTCCTCTGGGTGATCCAGTTTCCTCCTTCATGCAGTAGGTGGACTGGACACTCTAAACTATCCATAGGTGTGAGTGTGCATGTGAGTGTGTGGTGTGGAGGAACTACCACGGCAGGGCTAGCCACCAAGCGGTGTGAAGTTTGGATCTAGATGACTGTAACTACGGAAGTGACACCCCGACCCCATAAGCAAAAATGGGATAACAAAGTTGTGGATGGACAAACGTCTTGCAACCCAAAGATGTAGCAAAGGTGAACGAATGTTCCTTGAAACCGCCTACAGGTATGTTTGTAGTATGACATTACGTATACTTTTGTCCTGTAATGGGTTGGCACTCTATTGAGGATGTGCTTGTACTGATGCCAGGACTAGCTCTGGTTCCACTGTCTCCTGCACTGGCTTAAGAGGGCAAATGCAGAATAAATTAAGACACTTTCATTTGACTCTTGCTATGCTGTGCAGTTATATGCATGTGTATCTTTTTTTTTCATATATTCTCTTTACGAACATCTTAAAGAAATACATTTGCAATGATATTTACTTCATACTATTAAAGTAACTGTTTGCACACTTGTGTTACAGTTTTAAGTTATGTTCTGTACTGTCATTTGTTTTTGACAAACTTGTGCCTGAAAATGTCCTTAAATGAGTCTACCCAGCAGTTAAGCACATAAATAAACTGAAGAGGGTCTTCTTAAGGAAATGACCAAGTGGAGAAGTCTGTGCCCTTACTGCGTGACACCTGTATGGCTTTCTGCCAGCTCTATCATTTGATACACAAACACTGCCTACAACAGCTGTTCACAGCAATGAGGAAGCACAGGTGATGAAAGGATGAAGTGGGTGAAACAGCATGAAGGACATTCTTCCAATGTT